>NC_025699.1:880207-890147 GCF_000633955.1 Camelina sativa | reverse complement strand
ATTTATATTCCACCTAGATCCAAAGATCATACGATCGAATTCATCTTCTATTTTTTGCCTTTTATGACCACGAATTACAGTATTGATTTTATGAAAAGGCATCTCTTGGAGGAATATGCACTATTAATACTAATTTAAATCAAAACAATATGTATTGTCTTTATTTAATTTATCGTTTATTCGCATATTCTCGTTTATATTCTTTGCCGTAACGTGTGTTCTTATTTTTCTTGACAATTTTCTTCTCGTTCATATATCTATGTTTATAAGTTACAAGTAACTCAAGTCTCATAGTAATATAATATATAGTATAATTTAGCTGCGAGGAAAATGACACTTCAAACACATAATTTAAACAACTAACATAGTAACACTACCATAAAATTCTATGAAATAAAAAAAAACATATAGTAATTTAAACTAAATAGATGGAATCAGAAAGTGAGAGAATAATGAATTTGTTGACACAAACCAATTTTAACACAATAATTAAAATAAATGTTGTCGTAAAGATATCAACCTTGCCACAAATTATTATTTTCCAATTCCAGCTTATGGGTGCTGGTAGTTGTTGTATCAATTACTATTTTACCAAAACTGGTAATAATTTTATTTCCCTCTCCAACTTTTATTTGGAATAGTTGACTGGTTATACCAATTCAGTGGATAATATATAACTTATGACGTGCGTAGGTGATTTGTTGTTTACGTCTACACACTAGTTCTTCAAATCTCTAATGATCACTATATATTTATAAACCCCACGAGTTCTTTCTACTCAAAACGTTTTAACACTCGCAAAAGAAAATTAAACAGAATGGTCGAGAGGACGGAAAGCTCAGGATCGTATCCGATCAAAACCGTGGTCGTTTTGGTTCAAGAGAATCGTTCTTTCGACCATACCCTCGGCTGGTTTAAAGAATTAAACCGGGAAATCGACGGCGTCACGAAATCTGATCCCAAATCCAACCCGGTTTCGTCCTCCGACCCAAACTCTCTTGGAGTCGTCTTCGGAGACCAGTCTCAGTACGTTGACCCGGATCCAGGTCACTCCATTCAGGATATCTACGAACAAGTGTTTGGTAAGCCATGGGATTCAGGTAAACCGAATCCAAACCCGGGTCCAGCTACCATGTCCGGTTTTGCTCAAAACGCCGAGAGAAATAAGAAAGGGATGTCTTCCGCGGTTATGAACGGGTTCAAGCCAGACGCTTTGCCGGTTTACAAGGAATTGGTTCAAAATTTCGCCATATGTGATAGGTAAACCGGTTTGGTTCATCTGATCTTGAATTAATTTAACTTTACTTCTTCCGGTTTAAAGCAAAATTTGGTGGTTTTTTGTGTTCGGCAGGTGGTTTGCATCGGTTCCAGCATCAACGCAGCCAAACCGATTGTACGTACACTCAGCAACATCACATGGAGCAACAAGCAACGACAAGAAATTGCTAATCGAAGGGTTTCCACAGAAGACGATATTTGAGTCGTTGGATGAAGCTGGTTTAAGCTTCGGCATATACCACCAATTCCCTCCTTCTACTCTCTTCTATAGGTTTTTTTATTCTCTACCAAGTTACGACTAATTAAAACATTAAGATAGTCGTATAAACAAAGTAAGTAGTGAAAAAGAAAATCTTATCCAAAAAAAATGTAAGCTATTAATATTTTGTTTGTTTCAGGAACTTGAGAAAACTGAAGTATTTGACACGTTTCCACCAATACGGAATACAATTCAAGAAAGATTGTAAAGAAGGAAAACTACCAAACTACGTCGTAGTGGAACAACGTTGGTTTGATCTATTGTCAACTCCAGCCAACGACGATCATCCATCTCACGACGTCTCCAAAGGTCAAAAACTTGTGAAAGAGGTCTACGAGGCATTGAGGTCGAGTCCTCAATGGAACGAGATTTTATTCATTATAACGTATGACGAGCATGGTGGATTTTACGACCATGTACCTACTCCCATCGACGGAGTTCCTAATCCTGATGGTATCTTAGGACCACCACCTTATAATTTTGAGTTTAACCGGCTCGGAGTTAGGGTTCCGACATTCTTCATCTCTCCTTGGATTGAGCCTGGGACAGGTACGTAATTTATTAGCGGTAGACATTAATTTAATTTAGTTATCTTATATTCTAATCAACTCCTAATGTCTTAAAATGTGTAGTCATTCATGGACCAAATGGGCCGTACCCAAGGTCACAATATGAGCATTCATCAATTCCCGCAACGGTAAAGAAGATTTTTAAACTCAAAGATTTCTTGACAAAGAGAGATTCATGGGCAGGCACTTTTGAATCTGTTATTACTAGAGATTCACCAAGACTAGATTGCCCTGGTAAATTACTGCTTCTTTTATTTTTTAATCTAACCATAGGCCCATATATCATCATTATTTATGGTTGTTTTGAATACAAACTTCAATCTTTCTTTTTTTTTCTTAAAATAGAAACATTATCAACTCCGGTTAAGCTAAGAGCGACGGTGGCAAAAGAAAATGCACAACTAAGCGAATTTCAAGAAGAGCTTGTAATAATGGCTGCGGGATTAAAAGGAGACTACAAAAACGAAGAATTGATCCACAAGCTATGCAAAGAAACTTGCGTTGCTGACGCTTCCAAATACGTTACGAACGCGTTTGATAAGTTTATGGAAGAGTCTAGGAAGGCAAGAGAAAGAGGATGTGATGAGAACGACATCGTTTATTGCAATGATGATGATGATGATCATGTTGTGACACCAACACATTCAGAAGCACCAAATGCTGCTCCTAAACCGAAAACTCAAAGGTCTTTTTTCAGTAAGTTGTTCTCTTGCTTTGTTCGCCATGATTGAAAAAGTGTAAAACAAAATAAAAATGAATTAGAATTACTTGTAATAAAATTGTATGTGTTTGGACTTTGGTTAAGACTTATGTAAGAGCGCTTTCATGTCTCGTGTATATTTTTCTTTCGTTGTATAGCAAAGTTAAGAACTTACACAATTATTTGCATATTTCATCTTCTTTCATAAATCTTTAGATTAGATGAGATCTACTTTAATTATTCGAATGGAGTAGATTATATCAAAAGACTAATTAAAGACTAAAGTAACTAAAGGCAAAACCATATTAGCCACTGGGTCCAAATTATAATTGTAATTGAATGATTAAAAAGATACTAACTTTTGATATATTAACTAACATATGGTATGCATATGTGACATTATGTCATAATAGCACATATTATGAATTTGTATTTAACTAATATTCCATCTAAACGAAACATTAGTAGTACACAGTAATCAACGAATGGTTAATTTTCCTCTCCAAGAAAAAATCTTATCGTTTGCAAAATTTGTTCTGTATCTAATAAAACGACTCATACGGAGACGTGCTACAGACTATATAGTTTTAGCAATAATAATTTGGTCAACACCTAATTCCATCTACTCCATTGTCATTTTGAAAGATAGAGACTAATTATATATAATGCAATACGTATCGCCCATATATAACCTTAATTAAATTTTCATTTAACAATGGTAAAAAGAGTTATAAGAATCACATGCATTATATAAACTGTCATTTTAAATAACGTTTTTTTTTTCCTATGCACTAAAAATAAAAGATGAGTTCTTTTGCCACCTCACCGAACGTGAGAGGAAACAAATCCAAAAAATTACCGTTTATGAGTTTCAAAGATATCTTATAATTAAATGTAAAACTATACTACCATTTTATTTATATAAGGGGATTTACTAATCATAAAGAATATTAAGGCTACCATTTATTAACACGAGACACAGCTAATTAATTAAGAGAGACAGAGAGAGAGAGAGGTCAGAGAACACAACTAAAGAAGTCAGATTTTTTTTTTTTTTTTTTTTTGTCATTAACGAAAATATGGTGGCGGAGACGAGCTCTGGTGGTGGCTCATCATCTTCTCCGATCAAAACCGTTGTCGTTTTGGTCCAGGAGAACAGGTCCTTCGACAACATGTTAGGTTGGTTCAAGGAGCTTAACCCAGAAATCGATGGAGTATCCGAATCCGAACCAAGATCCAACCCAATCTCCACATCCGACCCTAACTCTGCTCAAGTCTTCTTCGGCAAAGAATCTCAGAACATTGATCCTGATCCCGGTCACTCTTTTCAGGTACACCTCCGGTTCAGTCATTAACCGGTCTGATGAACATATAAATTCCTTATGGTTATTTTGGATTTTTCGGTTCGATACAACTGAACCGGGCAATTGAAATGGTTTAGTCAACGTATCTTATAAAAAATGTTCAGGCGATATACGAACAAGTGTTTGGGAAACCGTTCAGCCACGAGAGTCCGTACCCGGATCCGAAAATGAACGGGTTCGTACAAAACGCGGAGGCGATCACAAAAGGCATGTCGGAGAAAGTAGTGATGCAAGGGTTCCCGCCGGAGAGACTTCCGGTATTCAAAGAACTAGTTCAAGAATTCGCCGTGTGTGACCGGTGGTTCTCGTCGTTGCCTTCGTCCACGCAGCCTAACCGACTCTACGTACATTCGGCGACTTCAAACGGTGCGTTTAGTAATGACACTAACGCACTTGTACGTGGGTTTCCTCAGAAGACAGTGTTCGAGTCACTTGAAGAGAGTGGTTTCACGTTTGGGATTTATTACCAATCTTTTCCTAATTGCCTCTTTTACAGGTAATAATATTTTACTTCTTCTTTTTATTTTACTTTGAAAAGAGTTACGAATTTACACGATTGTAGAAATAATCAAATATTATTATCATATAATATAAATCAAATAACGTTAGTAATGACACCTGGATTGCAATATATCTACTTCATTGCTTAGTGTTATATATATTATTAAATTTCGAAAAATACTATGAAAGTTGCTAATCTAAATTTTATAACAAAAACATATGAGATTCAATTTTTGAAAAGAAGAATCATTATTGGGGTTTGCATGTGTCCAGCTGTGTAGAGTGTAGACTGAACAAGTTGTCCAATTAATACTTTTTGATACTCATTAAAATGATAAGTTACGCCATTATGGTTCATGTAAATGTAATAATTTAATTAATCAAATTAATAATATTTAAAATTTGAATACTATGAATTAGGAACATGAGGAAATTGAAGTACGTGGATAATTTCCATCAATACCACTTGAGTTTCAAGAGACATTGCAAAGCAGGGAAGCTTCCAAACTATGTGGTCATCGAACCAAGATACTTCAAGATTATGTCGGCTCCAGCCAATGATGATCACCCCAAAAACGACGTCGCTGATGGCCAAAACCTAGTCAAAGAGATCTACGAAGCCTTAAGAGCTAGTCCTCAGTGGAACGAGATTCTCTTTGTTGTTGTTTATGATGAACATGGAGGTTATTATGACCATGTCCCTACGCCAGTCATTGGTGTCCCAAACCCTGATGGTCTTGTTAGACCCGAGCCTTACAATTTTAAGTTTGATCGACTTGGTGTGAGGGTTCCTGCATTGCTGATTTCACCTTGGATCGAACCTGGAACCGGTATGTATATTCTCTCAAATTAATGGAACCAATTTGTATATTAGGTTCAAAACGGGGTATTGATTAGATTAGTGTACATTGCTCTTAGGGTTAGGGGTGCGTAATTTAGTAGAGTAAGGGCTGATTAAAATTGTTGTTGTATATAAATAAAGGTTTATATATAATTTGCTCAACTGTTATATAAAACTTATTGTTCGTAACATGATTTTGTAGTGTTGCACGAGCCAAACGGACCAGAGCCAACGTCGCAGTTTGAGCACTCATCAATCCCGGCAACACTGAAAAAAATATTCAACCTCAAGAGCTTTCTTACAAAGCGTGACGAATGGGCAGGAACACTCGATGCTGTCATCAACCGGACCAGCCCAAGGACAGACTGCCCCGGTATAACTATTGGTTATATCAAGTCGGTTATGTTTCCATAGTAGATGCAAATTAGGTTTGCTATTATAATTCTTTTCATCTTCCGATTCTTTCAGTTACATTACCAGAACTTCCACGGCCAAGAGACATAGACATTGGAACACAAGAAGAAGATGAAGATCTCACTGATTTTCAAATTGAGTTGATTCAAGCAGCCGCTGTACTAAAAGGAGATCATGTAAAAGACATTTACCCGTTGAAGCTCGCGGAGAACATGAAGGTTTTGGATGCAGCAAAGTACGTAGAAGAAGCTTTCACTAGATTCAATGGTGAGTCCAAAAAAGCTAAAGAGGGAGGTCGTGATGGACATGAGATCCTTGATCTTTCTAAAGGATCTACTCGTCACTCGAATCCAAAATCTTTCATTCAGAAGCTCTTCTCTTGTTTGATTTGTGATAATTAAACTTGAGTTAAAAAGTTTTATATTCGATCATTTGAGACTTGGTAATTTTTCTCGGATTTTATATGAAGAGCGTTTGTACTTTGATATTTTAGTTTGTTTCCAAATTTTCCTTTTTTTTTATGTTTTCTTAAACCAGTATATATCCTTTTTTACACAAGACAATAATAAGAGAGAAAGATCACAGCTTCTAGTACAAGTAACAGAAACAACAGACGATTTTGTAGAGAATTAGTTTTTTTCCAAACACATCAACTAATTATAATAATAACACACACAAGAGCAGAATTAGCAGAATTAACAGAAACAGAAGATGATATAGTAATGTTGTTCTTTTGTCTCTTTGATCAGGGATGATGTTACATTTCTGTAGAGAGCTAGACAACATTTTTACTGGTCTGCAAGCAGCTTAGAACCTGGATAAGAGAACAACCTCACAGTGTTTACATAACTTAACTCCGCGAGCTCTTCTTTCTTCATGTTTGACAGGTTCGCAACATAATCTAGTACCTGTTCATCGCCGAAAAACATCATCAGACGAGTAATGTGTAATCTAATCAGCAGAAACAAGACAAAAAGTCAAGTGACAATATAACATACAGCAAGAATGTTTGCAGGCTCATTGAGAGTTGGTTTTGGATCCGAAGCACTATCATCTGATTTTGGTAACCCGTCAGGTGAATCCGTCTCCAATAAGAACCTATCCGAAGGAATCTACACCAGACCCGGTCAAAACATTAAAAAAAAATCAATACTTTCGTTATCCAGAAGTTGTCTTTGTTACAGAGGGAAAAAAACAAACCGATTTCAGAGTCTCCTTTGCAATTTTCTCATCAATGTAAGTGAACCAGCCAGAAAAGGAGAAGTATGCACCAAGCTCTGCGAGTTGAGGAACAACTTCAGCTGAACCATTGAATGAATGAAGAATCACACCAGCAGGAAAAGGTCCCACGGATCTGCATGTATATATTTCGAGAAACTTAATGCGACATATGGAAAAAAGAACATTATAGGCTTTCCCCTTCAAAATCTTTGTAAATGCAACATGTAGATATGTATATACATACCTCATTATCTCTAAGAGATCATCGAATGCATCGATGCAATGAACTGCTACAGGTCTGTTCAGCTCTTTTGCAAGTTCAAGCTGCGGGCGAAACACGACTAGCTGGTCTGAGTAATCAATTCCTGCTGCTAAGGGACCTTTGTCTAACCCAATCTGCAAAAAGACATAAATTTTATGGAGATATTAATATGATGAGATCTCAGCCAAAATCCAAAATCATACATTAAAACATATCATTTTGCGGTTTATACTTAATCTTGGACCAACAAAGTAAACATTTAAGAATTTAGGAAAATAATAGATGAATCAAGAGATAAAGAGACTAACTTCTCCAACAGCAGCAGTAGGAGTGGTCTCAAATAACTTCTTCAATGTGTTAAACCAATGAGGGCTTCTATCAGCAATAAACCTGCAAACCAAAAACATAGCAAAGATCAGGAACAATCTTTGATCTGAACCTTTTTGCATCAACTCGAATTCATCTGCATATAAAAATTCATACCAAGGATGAATTCCAAAGCAAGGAACAACAGAAGGATACGTCTCTCCCATCTCTTTCACCAAGTCCCAATCTTTCTGTCTCCATAAACAAAACCCGTTAAAATATGTATACATGTGAGTAATAGTACTGACTATAAAAAATTGGGAACATACCTCGGAGGTCCCATTGACTGCGAAATTGGTAACACCAACAGCTAAAGCTGCAGATATGAGCTGGGAGGCTTTATCGATGACCCTCTTGTCCTGGAGGTGACAATGAGCATCAAACAACTTCATTTTCACCGTGATGTTCTTGGTTCTAATAGATCCCTGTGACTTCTTTCTTCTCTTTTGAGGTTCTTAAATAATCTGGAGAGACATCTATATATAATAGATGGTTCATGTACTGTGTTTATTATAGCTTAACCCAAAAGATATGGTTTCATCATATGATTAACACAAAAGAGTTGACTTTGGAGATAGTTTGAGGTTTCACAGACGCTACAAAACTGTGATCTGGATTTTACTTGAACTTGAAGACTGAAATGACTAACCTTTGTGTTTGATAGATTAATTACAGTAAACAAATACTTTCCGTATTAACCTAACTTGTGTAAGACTAGAGTAAGGAACAAAAATAAGACTTAAATAAGATTTATCTCTATCTGTGATATTATCAAGAACAAAACAAAGACAGCTCATATGTTTTGTTTAAACGCACATACAGAGACAGGCATGTCTTGAAAGATGGGTTTCCTCTGTGGGTATTGACTTTGTTGGTTTCAAGACCACCTGAAGATTAAAATAAAGAAGATGAAATGTAGATTGGATAATGTAATTATTACCTGTCCGAAGACACAGTCAAGGAAGGCATAAACATCTTCTTCTGGCTGATTGATGCTGTCATTTTCTTCAATTACTTAGAGGAGCACGATTGAAGTAACAAATTCTTGGCATTGAAGTTTCGACCATATAAAGAAGATTCAAGAGCTTTAGTCACACTTATGTGAGCTTTTCAAACGTCTAAAGGAGGCGTTGTTATCATCTGATAAACGCCATGAACCACATTATGAAGCTCCTCCCAGATAGATTTATACACCATCCTCTGCCATATCGCTGAGGATATGCCCTTGAACGCCGCTGATACCACGTTAATGCTGCAACAAAACAATGAGACATCAAACCAGAGAGTCATAACTGTTACAAACTTTGATCCATTTATCTGCAGCTTGTTCAAATCAAGACCAGAGTAAAGAAGATGAGCTCTAAAGTTGCTAGGTGCTTCGTGAAAAATGTGGTCCATCTTCATCTCAGAAACAGAACAATCCAACACACAGATGAGATCTCACAACTTCGATTTGTATAAACTTTTTGGAATATGATTTAACAGAAGAACAAAGAGTTAAGCAAAAGTTACCACCAAACACATCGTCCCCCTTCACCAGACATATCCTTGACAATGACCGACTCTGCGTCCATTAATTTTTTGATCTGCGCAATGAAAACCTCATGAACAAACATTTCTTCAAGCTTAAACACAAGCAACTAATGTGATCTTAGTTGGCTCATTTGGCAACTCAATGTCAACATTAAGAAAACGTGGCAGCATCATCAATCTAAAGCTCTAATGCCAAAAAAGAAAAAAAGAAGATCATGAGTTATGATTCGTAACAATGTGGAAAAAAAAAAAAAAAATCTCACCTTTTTCTCCATGGATTACATAAGGGGCAGATCAATAGACACAGAATCATTTACTTAAGAAGCTCTAGTACTGAAAAGACGATGTTTAATCCCGGAAACCCCAAACACTTCATTCACAGCAAATCGCAGAAACGAGCTAAAACAATTCGAATCGCTAATGAGACAAGAAGCAAAGAAGAAGTAAGAGGGTCTAATCTGAGAACGGAACAGGAGATGAAGGCTTTGTGATCTAGTCGAGAAGAGTACAATGTACGGACGAGAAGCAGCCATTAAGTTCTTCCCCCATTGCTGACTGGACTGACTCTGAGACTCAAAGAAGAGATGAACTTTTTTTTTTTTTTTTTTTTTTTTTTTTTTTTTTTTTTTTTT
>NC_025699.1:851611-879623 GCF_000633955.1 Camelina sativa | reverse complement strand
TTTTTTTTTTTTTTTTTTTTTTTTTTGTGAATTTTGCTTTACCGGAAAAATAATAATAATAATAAAATTGAAAAAGTGATCTCAGCCGTTGGATGGAGTCCTTGTTGCTTCACCGCAACTCAAAGAAAGAAGCGTGGGTCATATCAAATCGCACCGCCTAACAAAGCAAAACCCAAAGAAGGTTTCCTCTTCTGTCAATCTTTCTCTCCATCTGTGTGAATTGCTACAGAGAGAGAGAGAGAGAGAGAGAGAGAGGGGGTGAGTGAAACGCGTAAGGAAATGGCGAACAGTCACACCGATGACTTAGACGAGCTTCTCGATAGTAAGTTATCTCGAATTCTATGTAAATTGTGTTCCCTGCCCATATATATTGACATGATTGTTTGAAAGGTTTTGTCTTTTAGGGTTTTTTATTGAGAATTTTGGGGGTTTCTTTGTGGTTTTTTTGTCTCTCAGGTGCATTGGATGATTTCAAAGATCTCAATCTTTCTCAAAGGTTACTCCTTTATCCTCCTATATGTGTTTTAGCTTCAAAGTCTCAAACTTTTCGTATTCTAGTCACTGTTCAGCTCTGTGTATATATGTATGTTTTGGTTGAGCTCGAGGCTTTCAGTTCCCAAGTTAGAGATATCTAGGAATTTGAATCGTTTATGGGATGTGTTGTTGTAGAAATCAAAGGGAAGCCCAAGAGGAAGAGAAGAAGAAGAAGAAGAAGAAGAAGAAGGAAGAGACGAGTTCATTACCAAGTGGAGTTCAAGGTCTTGGAATGGAACTACCAGATATGAGAAGCAAGAAGAAAGGAAAGCAGAAAGTTTCAAAAGAGGATGATCATGTTGCAGAAGCTCTTGATAAGCTTAGGGAACAAACTAGGGAAACTGTCAAAGGTTTGGAATCCATTTCTTCTTCTAAGCAGCAACCAGCTTCTGATGATGATGGTATGGTAGAAGATTTCCTTAAGCAATTCGAGGATCTTGCTGGAACTAAGGTACAATATAATACCCTCACTCTGTTACTTCTATCGAATGAGAACTTGAAACTGTTATATTATATCTATTGCAAACCGTCTTTACTTCACTACTACAAGTAGATTTTAGCAGAACAGTGTACTGTGTGATTCTTCTTGTGCTCTTTTACTTAAGGTTATGAGTTAGCTGCAGTGAGTTAGAATGGTCGCTGATTGATAGATTTTGTTCTTTATGCTATGTTGAGGTTATATGGAGCTCATTATCTACTTGGTGGTATCTGTGGCTTTGTTTGACGCTCCCTCTTGTTTTTTGCTTAGGACTTGGAATCAATAGTTGAAACAATGATGCAACAGCTATTGTCGAAAGATATCCTTCACGAGCCAATGAAGGAGATCGGTGCAAGATATCCGAAATGGCTAAAAGAGAATGAAGCAAGTCTAAGCGAAGAAGACTACAAGCGTTATTCACAACAGTACAAATTAATCGAAGAACTCAATGTGGTTTACGAGAATGAACCGAACAATTCAGCCAAGATAATGGAGATCATGCAGAAGATGCAAGAATGCGGACAACCCCCGAGTGATATAGTTAAAGAGATTGATCCCGGGTTTGATTTCGCAAGTCTAGGCCAAATGTGAGTTCCTCTCCTCCTTTTCATATCTCTCTCATTATCTCAATTGGGTTTTGATCTCCCCGGACCTGAAAAAAGAACCAATGTTTTCATGTTTATTTTTACCCACAGATCTCCAGAGATGCTGGAGTCCTCGCCAAATTGCTGTATAATGTGAGTGGGGACCAAACAGCTTTTAAGGATTATAATGTCGGTTTATTCTCTCTAGTGTAAAAATTCAAAAGCTTTGTTTCACACACAGACAAAAATAAGTCTTTATCTTATTTATTGTGCCTTTCCCAATTAGTACAGCCAATCACATGCTTGTGTTTAATTGTAGATGATTTACAAAAATATCTGACTGGTGGAAGTTGTTAAATCATTTAAGAGCTAGTTGAATGAATGGTGGTACTCTTTTCATATGTCACTGTTGTTCAAAAATGTGCCAAACAAAGATTGAACGAAACATGCGTACTACTGTACTAGGATTAAACTGTGTGTACTGGGAAGTCTAGGATTACAAATATGGGCTAAAATAATATAGGGAAAGTACATATTAAAAAGATGTTGCTTCCAGTGTCCAATAAAAGATCTTTATACCCAACCGTTAAGAAAAGAAATCTCATAACATTACATAGTCCATATGTCTGTGTGGTGAAGACTGAAGACAGTACGTCTCAAATTATGGACCATCGAGTGTCTTTGCCGACATCTTCCACCACCGGTCTCTCGTTCAAGGTGCATCGCCGGCAGCCAGAGCTAATCACCACGGCTAAACCAACGCCACGAGAGCTCAAGCCTCTCTCCGACATAGATGACCAACAAGGGCTAAGATTTCAAATCCCGGTTATATTTTTCTATAGACCTAATCTTACAACTGATCTCGATCCGGTCAAAGTGATAAAGAAAGCCCTAGCTAGCCGACACGCTGGTTTACTACTATCCGCTCGCTGGTAGGCTCCGGGAACTATCAAACCGGAAACTCGCAGTGGACTGTACCGGTGAAGGCGTTTTGTTCATCGAGGCTGAAGCTGACGTGGCGCTTGCAGAGTTGGAGGAAGCTGATGGTCTTCTCCCTCCTTTCCCTTGCTTTGAAGAGCTTCTCTTTGACGTGGAAGGTTCGAGCGATGTGCTCAACACTCCATTGCTTCTTTTCCAGGTAAATTAATTAATGTTAGGTTATATATTTTGTTTATAATGGTTAGATTATATGAAACGAGACTGGCATGCAGGTCACGCGCTTGAAATGCAGCGGGGATTTATATTTGCCCTCCGTTTCAACCACACCATGTTCGATGGAGCCGGTCTCTCCCTCTTTCTAAAATCACTATGCGAGTTGGCGTGTGGGCTTCATGCCCCCTCGGTTCTACCCGTACCGTATGGGATCGACATTTGTTGACTGTGAGTGCTTCCGAGGCGCGTGTGACCCACACGCACCGTGAGTACGATGATCATGTGGAAAGCAATGCGTTAGCGGCAGGAGAACCTTTGGTTAGCCGGTCTTTCTTCTTTAGGGCGGAAGAGATCTCAGCCATACGGAGACTCCTTCCGTATGATCTCCGCTATACCTCGTTTGAAGCGCTGTCGTCATTTTTATGGCGTTGTCGGACAATCGCGTTGAATCCTGATCCCAACACAGAGATGCGACTTACTTGCATAATCAACTCGCGTTCCAAGCTTAGTAACCCACCGCTACCGACGGGTTACTATGGAAACGTGTTCGTCATTCCCCCGGCAATAGCGAGAGCAAGAGATCTTATGGACAAACCGCCTGAGTTTGCTTTGAGGTTGATACAAGAAACGAAGTCCAGCGTAACGGAGGACTACGTCCGCTCGGTAACAGCCCTAATGGCGACAAGAGGTCGGCCTATGTTTGTGTTGGCGGGGAACTACATAATATCTGATTTGCGATATTTTGATTTAGGGAAAGTTGATTTCGGGCCGTGGGGTAAGCCGGTGTACGGTGGAAACGCTAAGGCCGGTATCGCAGGTTTTACGGGAGTGAGTTTCTACGTACGTTGTGGCGATTAGCTTGCCGGTACGGGCGATGGAGAGGTTCGTAGCAGAGCTACGTGGCGTGGTTAATGTTTTAAGAGGTAAACCCAAAATCCTTAGGTCTGTTATGTCCTCTCTAAGAGCTTAATCGAGACGTTACGTTATCGGTAAAATTATTGATCAGTTTAGTCAATTATTAAATTAAAGACTAATGAAGTTTTAAAGGTTGAATACTTGCATACCACGAAGACATTATTTTCCATAACGGCTCCTATTGGTTTTGATTGTGGCACTCTGATGGGCATGTCCAACCGAGAAATGGCTGGAGATTCTCAAAAGAAAAAAATATACTTTAATTGTACAATTATATTTTTATTTTTTTTATAAAACTGAACCAATTAAAATTGTCTATGGTATATTAACAGTAGGAGAAACGTTTCTTCAGTAAGCAATTTCATAAACGTTTCTTTTTTTAGTGAGCCAATTTTTGAGTTTTTTAATTAAAATTTGGTTCTACAAAAAAAACATGAGCAACCCAATAAGTACTCCCACTAGACTTGGTCCCTCTCAATTCATTTGGGTTAACTTGCTTGGATCTAAATTTGCTCATGGAACAACGTGTGTATAATAATCACATACTTATAGCAAGTTTATATCCACTTATTCAGTGTGTTGAACTCTTGATATACTGTATAACTCTTTGTTTACGATTTTATGATTATAGAATTTGTGGAATAAGTTTAACTTAACTTTTATTCATATTGCTTCTATACTTTTCTTACACGAACGATTACATAGCAAGTCTTATACACTCACTTTCTCTTACTCAAAGCTCTAGATTAACTACTTCCATTAGACTTACTTATCATTAACTTTTAGGTTTAAGCTCACCAGCAAAAACTACTACGAGCATCATTAGCGGGAGAACGGTTCACCGTTGCTCAAAAAAGAAAATTAATATTTTAATATTAACTAATAAGAAATTGACATGTGTAAAAAAAGTTGAGAAACGTTTCTTCCTCAAGTACTTTGAGCAACGTTCTCTTACATTTCTCTCATTTTTATATTATTTTATTAATTTTTAATTAGAAAATTTGGAGGAAGGAACCACCAGTAATGATGGTCTAACAACTCTCTTAGCTCAGCTCATCTCCAGCGATAGAAATGGAGAGCGTTACTCAAAAATACAAAAATAATAATATTTTAATTGTATAGTTATATTTTTAATTTTTTGTTAGAGATGGACCAATCACAGAAACTAATATATTTGCAACAGGGAGAGAAACGATTATCCCAGAAGGACTTTGAGCACCACTGTATTTTCTTTCTCTTAGCTTTTTAATATTTTTATTTTGTTTATTTAGAGCAACTGTGGTTAAGTAAACTCCATTGGCCATGCCCTTACACAACCACCTTTAAAGCAACAAACCACTTAACTAAACTCACATGACTTATAGAAATAACAAGGGAAAAAGACTATTTCCGACCTATACAATGTTAAAAGTGCCAATTTATATATGTACAAACTCTCGGTGCCAATTTCTATTTATATTCAAATAAAATTCAAATTTCATACCCAATTATAAAAAAGTGTTCGATTTCAAAGTCAAAATCAACAAATATTAGTCAAAAGCTGACTCAGATGACACGTATTAGATGAAGTGGCATCGTATATTAAAACGACGTTATTTTGATGCTGTAATTTCGTTTTAAAAAACAAAGAAGGCAAGACCCCAGACTCGAACCAAGTCCATCTAAGTTTTTGTCAAACCTTTAACCATATGATCCAACAGCCTCATTCGATATACTTGGGAACATTAATAATTATATCCTATCCACCCCCGAGAATCTCCCTCCTCTTCCTCTTCTTCTCTTCCTTGACATCGTTAATGGCATCATAATTTTGCCTTACTCATTCCTTAATTTTTACTGGAAAACAAAAACCCTAATGATTAATTAATGATAATTGTGATCAAAGAGGAACATAGAATCTCCAAAATTCAAAATTTTTAAAGAATCAAAAAGTTAAAAAATCAAATCTTGGAAAACCACGATGGATGTAATCAATTAGCAATTGGACCAACAGAGGCGGATCTAGATGGAGAATGAACCACGGCGGAGCAGCCATTAACGATGCCAAAAAAGAGAAGAAGACGAAGAGGAGACAGATTCTCACGGGCAAATATGATTATAAACAATAAAGTCCCCTAATATTTCGAATAAAGCTGCTGGATCATATGGTTAAAGCTTTGATTCATTCTTTGATGGACCCGGGTTCTAATCCAGAGTCTTACATTTTATTTAAAAAACGAAATTACATCATCAAAACGACGTCATTTTAATATACGATGCCACTTCATCTAATATGTATCATCTGAGTCAGCTTTTGACTAATATTTGTTGATTTTGACTTTGAAATCGGACACTTTTTTTATAATTGGGTATGAAAATTGAATTTTATTTGAGTATAGATAAAAATTGGCACCAGAGTTTGTACATATATAAATTGGCACTTTTAACATTATACCGGTCGGAAATGGCCCTTTTCCCCGAAATAACAATAACGTACTTAGCCGAATGGGCTTAAACTAAACCATAAAGATATTATTATGTTGGGCCTAAATATATCAAACAATCCATTTCTTAACCAAAGGACAAATCCTTGTTGACTTCTTCTTGTTTGTTTCTTCTCGTCACCGACTCACATTTCTCTTCTTTTGTTCTTCATTCCTTTTTCAATAATTTCATTATTTTCTTTTCCAGGTTTGAACGAATCACAACACAATGGAATATATATATCATGCGCCACATGATAATAGACTGTCTAAACCAAATTATGGGGACATTGTTATCAACGACTAAAACATGATTAAAAATTAAAATTAAATGAAAAAATAATGAAAAAGCAAGCCAAAATTTTGAATGAAGACACTTACGATGTAACTGAAAAAGTGTTAAGCTCTGGGTTTCATTACACGACTGAAAGAAAACAAAAACTAGAAAGCAGCAACGTACACGCTACAGTTTACATTGTTGTCAGTCGTCGTCAATTCCCTTTCTTTGGGATAATATCTATCTAGTTAATCAGACTCAGGACAAAATACAAGGTCTGATTGGTAATGTAGCCAAAGTTGTACATAAAAGCTGTAAGCTGAAGCTGTAACCTTTTACGAAATAGTGCAAAGCTGTAAGGAAGAGCTGTAGGTGAAAGCTGTACAAAAAACTGAGAGTAGAGCTTTTAATAAAGTTTTTGGTAAAGTTTTTGTGATTGGTAAAAAATCAAAGCGGTACCACTTGTAATATTTTGTGTATGTTTACCAATCAGTACCACAAAAATAGTGACAGTTAAATCGATCCTTTTTCCATTTTAAAAAGGTCCGAGGATACGAAGCAGTGTGTACGCTCATACACTATTTTGAGATTTATATCAAGCTTTTAAATTTGCATCTATTCTTAATTAGATTATTTGATTAATCTATTTTAATTTTAATTTTTGTACCCAAATTAAAGATTTAACGAAAAAATGAACTGTGTAGTACTCTTCTTTATTTTATGATTATACAAAGTTTGGGTTCTTCTAATTTCTATATAACTATAGTGTTTCTTTCTTTGATTAATTTTTGAACGTAAAAAATCTATCACAAATGAGAAGGTGATATCATCAAGATTTCATGATAGGAAAGATAGTAGGGTGATTTTATAAAATGTTCTACTTTTTTGCTAAATATGATTCAACTTATAGATAATAAATAAAGTGTTTTATGTTTTTATAAATATTTTTGTATGATGTTTAATATATTTATGAAGAGATTTTTTTTGTTATAATTTGACACCGGTTTTAAAATATGTATAAGTTGAATGCCAAGAGAAACGTTTAAGCTATGTATGACATATGTATGTCTTTGATTTAAAAAAAAGAAAAAAGAAAAAAAAAAAAAATTTCACCTTGTATTTTTCCAATTTCTGTTTGATATACACCACAAACTAGGCAGGCAGGTTGGGTGGACAAAACTTACAAGTGTACAGAGACATGCACGATAAAGTCATACGATCAGTTACATCAATGGTGTAAGATTATGCAAAGAAAAATATAATGCGAACAAAAGAGTTTTCGTTAACTCTCTATATATATATTTAGAAATCATACCTTTTAATTATTGAAACACTATATACGCTTTAATTTGAAGCAAGAGGGAGCAACGATGGAGATCATCACTATCATATTCCTCATCATCTCCTCTCTCACCTTCTCCATCTTCCTCAAACGCATCTTCTTCTCACCAACCCACAAACTCCCACCGGGACCGCCTCGTTATCCGGTCGTCGGAAACATCACCTGGCTTAAGAAAAACAGCTTCTCCGATTTCCAAGGCGTTCTCCGTGACTTAGCCTCACGTCACGGACCAATCATAACACTCCATGTAGGCTCCAAACCTTCCATATGGGTCACCGACAGATCACTCGCTCACCAAGCCCTTGTCCAAAACGGCGCCGTTTTCTCCGACCGTCCTCTGGCTCTCCCCACCACCAAAGTCATCACAAGCAACCAACATGACATCCACTCTTCCGTCTACGGCTCTCTCTGGAGAACCCTCCGCCGCAACCTCACCTCCGAAATCCTCCAGCCGGCGCGGGTGAAAGCACACGCGCCGTCGAGGAAGTGGTCACTCGAGATTCTCGTTGATCTGTTCGAAACAGAGCAGAGAGAGAAAGGGCATGTCTCCGATGCTTTAGACCACCTCCGTCACGCCATGTTTTATCTACTGGCTCTGATGTGTTTCGGCGAGAAGCTGAGAAGAGAAGAGATCAGAGAGATCGAAGAAGCTCAGTACACGATGCTTATGAGCTACACCAAGTTCAGCGTCCTCAACATCTTCCCAAGCGTAACCAAGTTCTTGCTCCGGGGAAAGTGGAAAGAGTTCTTAGAACTAAGGAAGTCTCAGGAGGACGTCATACTCCGATACGTGAACGCGAGGAGCAAAGAAAACACCGGAGATGTTCTCTGTTACGTCGATACGCTACTGAAACTAGAGATTCCGACGGAGGAGGAAGGAGAAGGAGAGAAGAAGAATAAGAGGAAGCTGAGTGAATCAGAGATCGTGAGTCTATGCTCAGAATTTCTAAACGCAGCTACGGATCCCACGGCAACGGAGATGCAGTGGATTATGGCGATCATGGTGAAGTATCCAGAGATACAGAGGAAGGTATACGAGGAAATGAAGAGCGTCTTGGCCGGAGAAGCAGATGATCGAGAAGAGATCAAAGAAGAGGATTTAGGGAAGATGAGTTATCTCAAAGCTGTGATCTTGGAGTGTTTAAGAAGATACCCTCCTGGTCACTACTTGTCTTACCATAAGGTCACACACGACACCGTTTTGGGTGGATTCCTCGTTCCACGCCAAGGTAAACATTACTATACTGTATACTAATATATCATCCGTATGCACTAATTTTGGAATGATTAGTAGTATTAGTATAGTAAGAGATGATTTTAGGTTAGTCATATTTTTGTATCATCATCATTTAAGTTTTTTTTTAGAGATGATATGGTTGTTGAAACTCTTATATGTAACAAATACCCCATGTGGTCCAACATGTAATTAATATTTTTTTGTGTGGGAGTAGGTACAATAAACTTCATGGTAGGAGAAATGGGTCGGGACCCGAAAATATGGGAGGATCCTCTAATGTTCAAGCCCGAAAGATTTCTAGAGAACGGGGAAGCATATGATTTCGATATGACCGGAACTCGCGAGATCAAGATGATGCCGTTTGGAGCGGGACGAAGGATGTGTCCCGGTTACGCCCTTTCGTTGCTTCACCTAGAGTACTATGTGGCCAATTTGGTTTGGAAATACGAGTGGAAATGTGTGGTAGGTGAAGAAGTTGATATGTCCGAGAAGCAACAGTTCATTACAATGGTCATGAAAAACCCTTTCAAGGCAAATATCTATCCTAGATGAGAAAGTGATGTTGTATTTTATCACACCAAAAAAAAAAAAAAAAAGCTTAATGGGCTTATTTGTCATATATTTAGTAAAAGGGCTTGTCTCATGTGTGTTGTTAAAACATGTTGGGCCTTTAATGGGCTTTGATATAAATATCAAATAGTTTATCCGATTGTCATGGCGGAGAAGTAGTAAGAACAGTTTTTTGCAACACAGAAAGAACCCTAAAAATTCGAAATTTACGGGAGAGAATGGAGGAATCGAAGCAGCAGCAGCAGCTGCAAGAACAACAACATCAGCTCCTTCTTCAAATGCAGCAACAACAACAACTGCAACATCGTCAACAACAGCTCTTTCTGATGCAGCATTTGCAGAAACAGCAGCAGCAGCAACAGGCGACGATGTCGAGGTTTCCGATGAACATCGACCCTCATCTCCGTCCTCCCGGGTTAATCCAGAACCGACCCGTTAACCCGTTTCTTCAGAACACTAACCCTACTCCTAATTTGAATCAACAAGGCAACAACTTTCATCAACTCCAACAGCAGCAGCAGATGATGATGATGCAGCAGCAGCAACAACAACAACAGAAATTGATGCGTCCTTCGAATCAATCGGAGATGCAATTTGCTTACCAGGACGCTTGGCGTGTCTGCCATCCCGATTTCAAGCGACCTTTCGCTTCTCTCGAAGACGCTTGTGAAAGGTTCGTCTGATTCATAATTGAAATTGATTTATGGGTTCTTTGAAATTTCTGAGTTTAGTGATTTTCTGAGTTATTGATCTCTCTGGTTGTTGTTGTTGTTAGCTTTAAAGATTCATCTTTTATCATAAAGGCCAATGCTTTATTAATGGAGTTCTTCAACCTTTTTATTTTTCTTGGGATTGCAGAAAATTTTTCTATTTTTAATACCCTGTGGCTGTGATATTTGTGTCTGTTGTTGATCTATATTAGCTTTGGTGGGTCTGCATTAGAGATCTTCTGGTTCTCATTGGTGCATTTTATGATATGTTTATTATTATTCTCTTGCTTAATATAATGTGGAATCTTTTATGAGGTTTTGTTACATCTTCAGGGTTCTTCTTCTGAGTCTAGTTTACAATATCTCTTTTGTTTATTTTACCATCTCTGTTGCAGATTGTTACCTTATCACGTCGTAGCAGATTACGAAGCAGAGGAAGAGGAGGCTAAGATCCTTGAATCAGACCAAACAAGCAAGACGCTACCTCTTTGTCAGCTATGGGATAACAACATTGCAGCCAAATTTGAAGAATTCAAGGCTACGTTTGAGGAACAAACCCAAGCTTTCAACAAAATAACTCAGAAGAGAAGCGATGGAGAAGCTAGAGCTGAGGAAAGGCTGATGATTGAACAACTTATGCTGCAGGACGAGAGAAAAGCATGTATTGAGCTGAAATCGGAGCTGGATATGGAGATGAAAGCTCAGGAGGCGAGGTTAAGAATGGCGGCTTTGGCACAAGCGAGGGCAGCAGAGTCGCAACAATCTCATGCTGAGATGATGATGGCTCGTAACCCGTTGAGAGCTAATGCGATTGGGAACCATGGAGAACAAGGGCGTAACATGAATCCTAATGAGATGATGATGCTGATGAACGGATGGGGGAATAACAATAACAATAGCAATATCCAGAGAGAGGAGAAGGAACCTTTGGAAGAAGATTTCTTGAATGATGAAGAAAATGAAAATGGTGAACAGGAGAACTGGCGACGAAGTGGGGACTTTGATTTGAATCTTCGGTAAAAGGGGGATAAAAACCAATAATTTTCTTTTTTTGTTTAGTGGTCCAAAGACTCAGTTTGATGAGGTAGTTTAAACTTGAAAGGTAGGAGTGAATAAGGTGAAAGAAAAATAACAATGGTCAAGTGTTTTTTTTAGGTGGACTAATTAATTCTGGCGTGACTAATGCTACTAGTATGGTTCCTTACCTCTCGCGTTAGCTGAGACAAACGGTGGTTGATGATCCATTGGAATTAAAAGTAACAAAATAATGTAAACCACAAAAGCAAAAACAGGCAAATTTAGACACAAGTTACAATCAAATGACTAAAAATGGGAAAGCATGCACCATGTGACTCCCTAAACACATCAACGAATATCATTTTTCTTCGTAGCAGCGACTGGGACCATACAATAATAAAACAATCCCCACAACTTTGTTTTTAAATATTCCAAAAGGATCTTTTACGATTTCCAAAATAATTCGAAAAAAAAACCCTTAATTATTATGCATGCTGATGTGTGTATTACATTGACCTGCTGATGGATATATGACATAAATTTATGTTGTGGACGTTTCGTAGGCTATGTCTTCCTCTACGTGGCACATGAAAGGTAGCTCATGTGTCCGCCTCAGTGACTTTGAGCCGTAGTTTTATCTCAATGAAATAATGCATAACTACAAACAAATTTGTTTATTTTTATTATAATATGAAAATATAATTATTATCGCCAAAAACTTTAGCATTTTGGTAAATTAGAGAGTAATGGTTGAATCATATTATGTAATTTGGTTACTATACTTGTCTTGTAGATGCTCGAGTTTAATTAGAATCTCTTAATACTGATCGTATGACACCTGACAGTGCAGTATCTACTGAAAACATGCATAGGATTCTTGCTTCCATGTATTGTCGAACTTTTAAATTCTGTCATACCATCCTGGCTCCGATTTAAAACTGTTACGGTGTAGAACGAACGTGCGTATGATCTATCAAATTATGGATGAACTTATTTATTTAAAGTCACGGAATGAGTAGGAGTTAGAACTATCCATAAGTAGGAAAATGGATTAAAGAGGAATAGGATTCTCACAGTAATCTATCAAATTTTAAATTGTTGAACTTCTACTATTGTCACTAGAAAAAGATCTCATATGGCAATTGTCTAGTCCGGTCAAACAACTATTGTAAAGATAAATATATATCCTCCACAGAAGGAAAATACAAACTTTGAAAAAGGCATACATATTGATTGAATGCCATTATCTTAACACGCATTTGGTTCCGTTTCGGTTTAAGAACAACGAAGTCGTAAGCAAGAATATGACGATATTTAATGCCATTTAATAAACAATTAAGTCGTAATCATAATCGTATAGAAGGATTAAGACTATGACAGTGTTATTAAAAGAAAGTTTTATACTTCAGAACTTAAAAAAAATCTTACCAACAAATATGAAGAAAGCATGCAAGTCTACAACCTCAAAGTAAAGTTTCACTAGCAAAACTACTAAACAGATTAATTTATTAAAAACTAGCTAATTTCACAACCAATAGGCTGTTAATAACACAAGTTTTTATCAAAAAAAAAGAAAGAAAAAACGAGTAAAAAATCTTGAAGTTAGATAAAAGAAAGAGAGAGAGAGAAGAACAGATGCCAAACTATAGTGGCATGCTCTGAATCTTATCTCTTAAACACACTTCACAGATCACTTCTCTAATTGGACCTCTCTCTTTCACACTCTCCCTCGTGTTTATTACATATTGTTCCTCTCAGAATCTCCCTTTCTTTCCACAAAATTTGTCTCTAACCAAATCACAAAAAAATGACCCACAAATTTATTATTTATCCCTTTTTTTTTTTCAAATCCCCATTAATAAAAAAACCTTACCAACCCATGAAGTAAAGTAAACTCCTTTCTTCTACTTATATCTAAACTCATCTCTTTTGTCTCTTTTTTCTTTGTTTCAACTATATCATCATCACTTCATCAGTCTCTCTTTTAACTCATCGATCACAAGAAAGTAGCTAGTAGTAAAGGAAGAAGATGAAGAGAGGACATGGCGAAACGTGGGACCCACCACCACCTTCTCGTGAAGGTCCTTCAATGGTGGATAAGAAGATGGCTGCTGCTGATGACAACAACAACAACAACAGCAACAACATGGACGATGAGCTTCTTGCTGTTCTTGGCTACAAGGTTCGATCTTCTGAGATGGCTGAAGTTGCACAGAAGCTTGAGCAGCTCGAGATGGTCCTGTCTAACGACGATGTAGGCAGCTCTACTCTCTTGAACGACACTGTTCATTACAACCCATCTGATCTCTCTAACTGGGTCGAGAGCATGCTCTCCGAACTTAACAACCCGGCTTCTTCGGATCTTGACCCGACGACCGGTGGTTGTGTTGTGGATAGATCCGAATACGATCTCAGAGCAATTCCGGGTCTCTCTGCGTTTCCAAAGCAGGAAGAAGAAGAAGTCTTTGACGTAGAAGAAGAAGCTAGCAGCAAGAGGATCCGACTCGGATCCTACTGCGAGTCTACGGGTGAGTCAACTCGTCCCGTGGTGCTCGTTGACTCTCAAGAGACCGGAGTCAGACTCGTCCACGCGCTAGTGGCGTGCGCTGAGGCGATTCAGCAGGATAATCTCACCTTAGCCGACGCGCTAGTGAAACGCGTGGGAACACTCGCTGCTTCTCAAGCCGGAGCTATGGGAAAAGTCGCTACTTATTTCGCACAAGCCTTGGCTCGCCGTATCTACCGTGGCTACACGGCGGACACGGACGTCTCATTCGACGACGTTCTTCAGATGCACTTCTACGAGTCTTGCCCTTACCTAAAATTCGCTCACTTCACGGCGAACCAAGCCATACTCGAAGCTGTCGCGACGTCGCGTAGAGTACACGTCATCGATTTAGGGCTTAACCAAGGGATGCAATGGCCTGCTTTGATGCAAGCTTTAGCTCTCCGACCCGGCGGACCTCCGTTGTTTCGTCTCACCGGAGTCGGACCACCGCAGAAGGAGAATTCGGATTCGCTTCAACAGTTAGGTTGGAGATTAGCTCAGTTCGCTCAGAACTTAGGCGTCGAGTTCGAATTCAAAGGCTTAGCCGCTGAGAGTTTATCGGATCTTGAACCCGAGATGTTCGAAACCCGACCCGAATCTGAAACCTTAGTGGTTAATTCTGTTTTTGAGCTCCACCGGTTATTAGCTCGATCCGGTTCAATAGAAAAGCTTCTCGGTACGGTTAAGGCTATTAAACCGAGTATCGTAACGGTGGTTGAGCAAGAAGCGAACCACAACGGAGTCGTATTCCTCGATAGGTTCAACGAAGCGCTTCATTACTACTCGAGCCTTTTCGACTCGCTCGAGGATAGCTACAGCTTACCGAGTCAAGACCGAGCTATGTCAGAGGTGTATTTAGGGAGACAGATACTCAACGTTGTTGCGGCGGAAGGAACCGATCGGGTCGAGCGACACGAGACGTTGCCACAGTGGACGAACCGGATGAAGACAGGTGGATTTGACCCGGTTCATCTCGGATCTAGCGGGTTTAAACAAGCGAGCATACTTTTATCGGTTTTTGCTGCGGGAGATGGATACAGAGTTGAAGAAAAAGATGGTTGCCTTATGCTTGGGTGGCAGACGAGACCACTCATCACAACCTCGGCTTGGAAACTCGCCGGAGCGGCCGAGTCGCGGCGGTAGAGAGATGATTAAACCGGGGAAAGTAGTAATAAATGTTTTAAGAGAAGAATTAGGGAAAGAGACCGTGACTTTCTTAGTTATGTTTTTTTACTTTTTAACCCCGAAGTTTTTTGTGTGTTTAACTGTTCTGTCTAAAAGTTCACAACTTTTTATCTTTTTGGACGTTGTGCGTATCTTTGAGAGTTAAGAGAATTGAGTAAAAAATCTTTGTATCGTAGCTCGAGCTTATAGTAGTTTTCAATAAATGGAAGGATAACGATTCTGTATGTTTTTTTTTTAAGTTTACTTCAATCCAATATTAAATAGTAAATGATTGTGTGATATTTTTCAATTTTGGACAGTTTCGTTGATAACATGGGAAGAGTGAACGTGAGCGTCTCTGAAAAGGCGGATCCAAAACGTACTTTCAGTTTCAAGGACTGATGTCAGTCTTTTTATTTTTTGTTTCCAAAACATTAAAAGAACAAACAGATTGTTCGATTCTTCTCTCTCTATTTACTTTTAGTATGGGTTTGATGAGGTAAGATGGATGTGCAGTTGATCTTGGTGTACGTAATCAACTTTTAAAGACATGCAAGGTGAAAATTTATTAATGAGATCATAAGCCTCAAAATTCAATGGTCTTCTACAAAAGAGTTGGTGGATCTGAATTTTAGTTATGAAGCTAATTCTGTAATTCAATCTAGAAGGATAGTCAAAAAGATATCTTTCTTCGTGTGGGTATTTTGGTCGGATAAGTTCGGTTTATTATATAATGAACACTCCAATGCCATTATGATATCAGTGAAACTTTTTAAAAGTAAAAGCGTTTGTATATATAGTAGTAATGTACACACAAAATGACTTTAAATCACAGAAAGCTTTTTTATTATGAACACTTTTGAGTAAAAAAAAAGAAAAAAAAACCAGTCACTAAGAACCAAAACGCCGGCAACTGGACTGGCATATATCAATCTTCACCACCCTTATCCGGTCAAACCACAGTAAATACTTGGAAAGAAACCTCGGGATTGCGGTTTTGGGGATCACAGGTTTTAAGGACGGACAAGAGTAGAAGCACGTTCTTGTAGATGTCTCAAGCTTTTTTCCATGCTAACTTGCACCATTTCAGCTAGCATCTTCTTTGCTTTACCTGATTGATCATCTCCGTCTATATGAGAGATTAAGCTTGACACTATGTTTTCTATTGTATCGGGTTGAACCTCTGATCTAGGGCTTTCCGAGTCCCTAAGCAAACACAGAAGTCTTTGAGCTTTAGTCCGAGACTTCGATGTCCCTTGAACCGTGAGCTCAAGCAGTCCCGGTATCACACCTTCTCTAAGAATTGGCTCTCTGTATTTACTTCTATCGCTTTGGCACAGCGTTAAAAGCACGCCAACCGCGTGTTCCCGTGCTTGTAATGACCCGTTTTCAAGAACTTCCACGACCGCTAAAACTCCACCTTCGTTAGAAATCAACCCTGATCTCGGCTCCTCGCCAGAAACCATCAAGGATTCTATCAGAGAACAACATTTCTCAGATGTTTTCGATGACTTTTTACTTGACTTGAGAAGATTCAGTATCGGTGAGAGTGGTTTAGTGGATAGGATCATGCTTAGGTTATCGGGGAGCGTAGAGAGGTTGGAAAGGGCCATAACTGCATCAGCTTTGGCTTGTGGGCTTCCATGTTTAATGACATTGACTAATAAAGGAATCACGCCATTAGCTCCAATGATGGGTTTGTTGTTTGCTGACGCGGAGAGAGTGAGCAAAGATGCAGAAGCATACTCTTGAAGTGTTGGGCTATTTGATTGTAAGAAGTTGATGATTGGCTCTAAAGCACCAGCCTCAATTATACTCACTTTATTCCTGAAGATTAGAAAAATCAACAACAAAAACTTAGAATAATAGTCTCAGAGGAGAATAGTCTTGAAGACAATGACACATACATATGTTTCTTAGCAAATAGGCAAAAATCAATCTTTCTTTCTCTAAGACTTTAACTCTGCATTCAATTTAAAAAAGTCATAGGAATGGTAACCAAGGGAAATAGAGTTGTAGCCACAAACCTAACAACCTCTTAGGAAAACCAAGCCGACCTAATTAATTAATGTTTATGGGACACCAAACTAAAAGTAGGAAAGATATTTTTAATGAAAACTATATACGAGAGGAAAAGTGAAGGAAAAAGAAAGGCTTGGGGTCTAGTATCTTTTACTTTGCTTGCTCCATCTCTCCTCTCCTCTCCACTAGATGGATCCCATTAATAAAAAGAAAGTGATGATCTCAGAGTTTAGACTAAAAGAGAAATTGACTACAAAGTCGTTTGCGTATAAACTAAGAAAGATTCAGTAGCCATACACCAAAAAAACTCAAGTCTGGTAAAGCAGGGGCCTACAGATGCAGAAAGAGCTAATAAATTAAGCTGTGCAAACTTATTTCATACCTGCCCCCAAAGCAAAGAGTTAGTTACTTTCAGGTGATTTCCATCTTAAAAAAACTTAAATCATCCCCTGTTTTATCTAATAGTTTGACACAAATTTAAAAGCCCTTCTTGGATAAAATTTTTTTTTGATGCATCATGTTATTGTCCTCTCTTTCTAATGGAAGCAAGCAAAATAGGATGTGGAATTTGCGGCGGGTTTAGGTAGAGAATTAAAGAAAGATTCTTGTTCTAGTGTTATCTTACAACTTGATTCTTTGCTTTGCTATTGGAATGTCAAGACTTAAGGGTAAAAAAGAAAAGGTAACATGACTCATATAGCTTTTAGATCAATCAAAATTTCCATCTACAAGTAGAGAAACCAATCAAACCTCACCAAACATGAACGATTAAACAAAAGAAAAAGAAAAAAAGTCAGAATTCTCCAGAAAACCGCATAAACCAAAGAATAAATATTAAAGTAAAGGAATAAAGAAGAGTATCTATCTATCCATCCTTGTAGTAGTATACTGTGACGAACCCCTAGGCAAAATTTTGAATTCCCCCAGTAACAATAAAAAAAAAAAACCTTCAAAAGGAAGCAAAAAGGGAAACAAAAGAGGTAAAAAAAAAAAAGAAACATAGAGTATACTCCAAGCAAACAAAAAAAAGCAATAGCCAACAAAAGTTGATTGATCCACCCAATCTGATTTTTTAAACCATACAAAAATAAAGATCGAGAATTATCCATTACGCCATATCTAATCATCATAAACTTACACGAAACAGACCAAACTAATTAATCTCATGTTAATCTTAGTGGTGATTACCTAACTAATTAATTCCAAGCTAAGAAGAAATCACTAATCAAATCACTATACGAAGAAAACAGAACAAATTTTAACTTGGGGAAGAAGAAGAAGAAGAAACATACTTCTCGTCTTTGACGGCGAGGTTAAGGAGAGCAAGTAGAGCAGCCTCGTGGTGAGATTCAGGCGAATCAAATCGGAGCATCGAAACGAGAGGTTCCACGGCTTGGGAAAAGTGTCGGCGGCACCTATGAGACGTCTTTGTTAGCCGACGGATCTCTCTTGCTGCAAACAGCCTCGAATCTGAATCCTCGGATCTGATTAAACTGAGAACTCTCTGGATTGAAGCGGAGGAAGACGAAGAAACCGAAACCGACGATGAAGAAACCGCCGCCGCGGTGTGGTGGTGGTGGAGCAATTCGTGGTCTACATCTCCGCCACGTGGCGAATCGCAATCGAGGCTCGTGTCGATTGATGATACGGAGGAAGAGGAAGAAGAAGCCACGGTGGAGATTAGGCTGTTTGTTTCTCCGGCGAGGTCCATTTCACGAGAAAGAAAAAAAAAAAAGATCTGCTTAGAGAGAGAGAGAGAGACGTATGAGTAAAGGACGTTGGCCAACGGTTACATAGTACGTGTGTATTTATACTACACACGAGTGGCAATATACATATATATATATATATATATATATTTTTAGTCAAAATATTTTATTTACGGAAACTTTAGTACTCCATCCGTTTTAAAATATAAGATGTTTTAGTGAAAACACGCATATTAAGAAATAATTACTTTTAAAAAGTTTAACCAATTATAAACAAGTCGGCATAATATAAAATATAAATTTAATCTAAAAGTTGCATAGAAAGTTGGAAACCTCCTATATTATGAAACAAAAATACTTCTCTAAATATCCTATATTATGAAACGGAGGGAGTATATTTTATAAAACATAGGAAAACAATAAATCCAAATTAATAGGAGAAAATTGGGTTGAAGACTTTTTTATGGCTTCTATTTCTCTAGTTTTTTTTAACTTTTAGTTGTAAAAAGATATTTTTTTTTTGTTGGGAACAATGAATGATGTAGATGGCTCAAAGCTATTTGTGAGATTTTATTCGATTATATTAAAGTAATATGTGTTTGGTCCTCAATGTTGAGATCAATTGGTACCNCACGGTGGAGATTAGGCTGTTTGTTTCTCCGGCGAGGTCCATTTCACGAGAAAGAAAAAAAAAAAAGATCTGCTTAGAGAGAGAGAGAGAGACGTATGAGTAAAGGACGTTGGCCAACGGTTACATAGTACGTGTGTATTTATACTACACACGAGTGGCAATATACATATATATATATATATATATATATTTTTAGTCAAAATATTTTATTTACGGAAACTTTAGTACTCCATCCGTTTTAAAATATAAGATGTTTTAGTGAAAACACGCATATTAAGAAATAATTACTTTTAAAAAGTTTAACCAATTATAAACAAGTCGGCATAATATAAAATATAAATTTAATCTAAAAGTTGCATAGAAAGTTGGAAACCTCCTATATTATGAAACAAAAATACTTCTCTAAATATCCTATATTATGAAACGGAGGGAGTATATTTTATAAAACATAGGAAAACAATAAATCCAAATTAATAGGAGAAAATTGGGTTGAAGACTTTTTTATGGCTTCTATTTCTCTAGTTTTTTTTAACTTTTAGTTGTAAAAAGATATTTTTTTTTTGTTGGGAACAATGAATGATGTAGATGGCTCAAAGCTATTTGTGAGATTTTATTCGATTATATTAAAGTAATATGTGTTTGGTCCTCAATGTTGAGATCAATTGGTACCAACCATTCTTTTGTTATAAGGTCTTTATCTTATGTGTTGCTATATCTAGAAACAATAATATGAGAGGTGTTTTTGCAAATGGCAAAAAGTATATAGAAGTAAAGATGTTTAATTGATCTGTGACTGTGTAAGAGAGGTATCTACAAATATTTAAAACTATATTATCAAACTTCGCACATTTCATATGGTAAAATTTATTAAAATCTCAGAGTTAGTAAGTTCTAAATATAATTCTACTTTTTTTTTTTCNTATAAACAAGTCGGCATAATATAAAATATAAATTTAATCTAAAAGTTGCATAGAAAGTTGGAAACCTCCTATATTATGAAACAAAAATACTTCTCTAAATATCCTATATTATGAAACGGAGGGAGTATATTTTATAAAACATAGGAAAACAATAAATCCAAATTAATAGGAGAAAATTGGGTTGAAGACTTTTTTATGGCTTCTATTTCTCTAGTTTTTTTTAACTTTTAGTTGTAAAAAGATATTTTTTTTTTGTTGGGAACAATGAATGATGTAGATGGCTCAAAGCTATTTGTGAGATTTTATTCGATTATATTAAAGTAATATGTGTTTGGTCCTCAATGTTGAGATCAATTGGTACCAACCATTCTTTTGTTATAAGGTCTTTATCTTATGTGTTGCTATATCTAGAAACAATAATATGAGAGGTGTTTTTGCAAATGGCAAAAAGTATATAGAAGTAAAGATGTTTAATTGATCTGTGACTGTGTAAGAGAGGTATCTACAAATATTTAAAACTATATTATCAAACTTCGCACATTTCATATGGTAAAATTTATTAAAATCTCAGAGTTAGTAAGTTCTAAATATAATTCTACTTTTTTTTTTTCAATGGAAATGACTACATTTGGGTTTATTCGTATTCATGCTTAATCATCTCTAATGGTCTCAGTCAATAGACTTATAATTATAGACTAGAACAAAAGATCTCGAGCATTTTAAGTAACCAAGTCAAAACCGCAAAATGACAAAAACTAAAGAATGGAGAATTCTTCAATACATCGTTACAATCCGTTTGAAGAATAATCCAACACCTTTCACTCCATGAAATTAAGACATAAAGAAAAAAAAAGACATACTTAATCAAATGATTGTCATTACAAAACAAATTAAACATGATTAAATCTCACATGCACCATACTGTCAGTTAAGCTTAGAAAATCTTGGCGACGTCTTTCATAAGACCACGATTGGCACTTGCGAAATCAGAAAATTCGTCGTAAGAGATGTATCCATCACCATCGGTATCGATCTCGGCCATCATACGCTTAATGTCCTCGTGTGTGACCGATCCAAGGTTCTTGAGAGCATCTCCAAGCTCGGCCGCTGAGATTTTTCCATCTCCGTTAGCATCAAATTTCTTGAAAATACGGTCATGCTCAGCTTTTTCCGTTGCGTCAGCCATTGTTTGTAGTTTTTTTGTTCTTTTGGTCGGAAAGATTAGATGAAACCTCAAGTGTTATATAAAGAGATTTGAATGTGACTAAGCTGAGGCTATGCTTTAAATTAGGTGATTTAATGAAAACCCCGAATTTACCAATATTAGAATTTGACTTGGTCTTTCATCAACTCTCAATACAAAGTTGTTGTTTTATTCTTTTTCTTTTTGGTTGTTGTTACAACAAGAAGAAAATAGTGAAAGAAATTGATCGCCTACCATATTGACGATATAACATTTAAGTTGACATCTTGTGACATTTCTACCATTTTCAGCTCAAACTCATATAATTTAAATCCATCACTTGGATCCTAAAATTGATTGTGATTATCAATTGGAAAAAAACAAACATTGCTAACTTGTATATGCTTAAAAGAATTCATAACAATCTAATGCAAAAGTTGATCAATTAGTTTTCTTAAAAAATGATGTGTTTTTTTTACTCTGTTCTGTCCCAAAAGCATCAATTTTTGATTACACTGTTAGATTCAGAGCTTACTATTCCTCCACAGTGTGATGTTAAAATCCAAATCCATAAATCACTTTCAAGCAAAATTCACTTGAAACCAAAAGATTCTGTATTACACCTTTTCCACTGTTTCAAACAACAATGTAAAGAATACTATCTCGTTTGAACTTGGCCAAAAAGGTTGGATTGTGAGAAATACATGGGAAAAATAAAATTCAAAGGCTAAATCCAACAGTTTTTTCCGGCTTTTTATGATCTTCAAAGATGAAGTTGAACTCATAACTTTGAAGCAAAAATAAGTCTTTTGAGTGTGTAGATAGACTAATTACCTTCAAGGAGCTCTGTCAAAAGGCTTAGTGTCATTGTAACAAGTATCCCACACAGCTTCCATCGCGTCTTTAGCAGCTACTTCCGAGCAATACGGGTTTCCACGAAGCGATTTCAACACTCTTCTTTTTATACATTCCTTTTGAAAAAACCGTGAATTTGGTTAACACTAACAATGATTCAACAAGTGTTTATATGAACTAACTAATGCAACATACAGTGACTTACTTGTTCATGCCCTCTTAATTTAATGAAACCTCGCAAAAGTTCTCTCTTGAAATGACAATCACCGCTTAAATGACCTGCACGTATCTGTTCAAAGACACACAAACACAAAAACCTATCAAGAACTATGACAACAGTTTAGCGCTACATAGTAAAAGCTTTAATCTAACATTGAAATCACCTCGCTGCAAGCATGATGAGCACAATTAGTCCAATCCAAGTTCTTGGCTCGACACTCATCATAAGCATGGATCAACTCATGTATAACTACTTGGTTCACTTCATCTTGAATGGTCAGGTAGTTGCTGCAGACAGTGATCTTGAAGCAAAAAAAGGAATATAGCAAAAGATTCAGCATCAAGGTACAATCATCAAAAGAGCTCTCGAGAGCATAAAGGAAGAAGAAACATTAGAAACTGTGTGTGTGTGTTTACCCCTCTTCCTTTAGTGTAACCTCCAGCAACAGGTCCAGTACAAACAACAGCCTTAACGAAATTATCACCAACTCTACACCCAGATTTCTCCATTTGCTCCATCAGAAACTTCACAATTGGGTCTATATATTCAAAAAAAAACATTCAAACATCAGACAAAATCATAGCAAATGATACTTAAGAAACCCTATAAACCCCCACGAGTCAACTGCTTTGATTCTAAAACCTTAAACCCTAGATTGCTCTAATTCTCATGAATATCTCAAATTTTACAGAGTGAGCTAAATCAAAGAACCAATGGGATTAAGAATCGAAAAATAAAACAAAGATTTGAATATACTTCGGAAGCTTCTCTGAATCATGTCTTGGCATTCATCGATAGATTTGCCGCGTCTTGCTCCTGGGTTGAATTCCGATCCTGAATTCGGAGCTGCTGCATCTTCCATTCAATCTCCGGTTCGCTTGGAATCGGTTTTGACGGCGGTCGATTTTTTAGAAGCCGGAGTGAATCCTCGGTACGGTAAGTGGCCTCTCTCTATGGTCGGCGAGTGCGAGAGATGACGGAGAGAAACATTAGGGAAGGGTAAATATGTAAATTACATTATCAACCTTTTTTTGAAAAAAAAACGTTGGTAATTTTTTTTCTTCTAATTAATGGAAATTTTTTAATAATTTTTTTTTGTTGTCAACAATAGATCAGCTCAAAAGAGCCAATTGGTAGTAAAATCGTATGTGCTTGGCGTGCCAAAAAATCTGCCCTTACATTAGCATTTCTAGGAATTAAAGATAAAGAGAAAGAAGATAATTCCTCCCTATCAGTGTTGATGTCGTCAAGGTACGCCGAGAACGCTGGCCAGTCGGAAGAAGAAGACACCATCTTCACCAAGTCTGAGCAGTCGGTATAGAAAGCCACCTCTCCGAAGTCATGGCCGATCATGCAGCGCATCACCCAAAGCCCAAAGGAAGTCTTCAACTTCAGTATGTAATGGAGAGAGACTTCACCGGAAATTTTTGGCTCCCAAAAACAGCAACGTTGTCTGGATCGAGGTACAACACCAACCAGCACCTGCATACAAATCCCCTGCTTTCCAAGATCCATCTATAAAGCATCGATATCCAGAGAAGACCACAAGAAGGGAAACAGTAGGCCCCTAACTGGTAACTCCGAAACTACTGGAAAAGTGGGATTGGTGACTATGTTGTCCTCTATCTGAGCCTGCTGCCAGGCTGCAGCTTCACCCTCTGCTATTCTAACAATATCCTCCGGCCGCTCGGCAATATTTTCAAAGACACGTGCATTCCTTGCTTTCCAAATAAACCACAGGAGCCAAGGGAAAACCGCAACATGAGCCACATGATTCTGCTGCCCCAAGAAGTGATCAACATTTGCATATACTGATTCCGTCGGGAAGGAATTAGGGCCCACCGGCACATGTGCTAGGGCCCAAACCTGACGGGCAGGAGGACACACAAAGATGGCGTGATTTATCCCAAATCACTTAATATATACGTATGTTTAATACAGCCCAAGTTTATCTATTACATTAATATTTAAAATTAAAAAGTGTAAATAATTCTAGATAACTAAAGTGTATTTCTAGATAATACAAAATTTAATTAGATAAGTTCCACATAGATAATTAGTGGAACTTATCTAATTAAATTTTGTATTATCTAGAAACACACTTTAGTTATCTAGAATTATTTACACTTTTTAATTTTAAATATTAATGTAATAGATAAACTTGGGCTGTATTAAACATACATATATATTAAGTGATTTGGGTAAAATTTACAAATCCTATGTTATTCAATCATGAATTTTAAAAATTCTCATGAAATCTACTGTTATTGAACTACTAATTTAAAAGTCTATCTTAAAATATACTATTATTCAAAAGAGTTTGTGGATTTGGATTTTAATAATTTTTGGGAATTCTGAAGGATTTGAGAAGATTTCTTTAGTTAAAGATATAAAAATCCAAATCTCATGGTTTTAGGTAGTATTTGAAAGAATTTTACAATCATACAAACTTCCTTAAAATCATCAAATACATTTAAAATCTCACAAAAACTAAAATCCTTTGGAATATTAGATTGAATACACCCTTGATTTACATTATTTTTTTCCTTGCTTACTAACTAACATGTGTCAAACAAAATCCCATCTAATTTTTGACAAAATTTCCAAAACTTAAAAGGTTTTTAATACTATTCCAGATGGCTCAAAAACTTATACTCCATTTTAACACAACATATATGAGAGTTATTGTAAGATAAACAATGGAGTGAACAACTATTAATTACATGCAGATTGAACAAATCCAATTTCTAGGGATATAATCCAATGTAATTCATCATTAATAGGAATACATATGTGTTTTCTATAGTTTCCAAACCCTATAAATATAATTCTCAAAAACACAAAGGAGAAGAAAGTATCAAACAAAAACATATACAGTTCAAGAAAAATGTCTGCAAAACGGGTCTTCGACAAGTTCGACAAGAGCAAAGACGGTAATCTCTCGTTAGACGAGTTTCGTGAAGCGGCACTTGCTTTCTCTCCCAAAATTTCTCAGGAGGACATCGTAAAGATTTTCAACGAGATGGACGCGGATGGTAACGGCGAGCTAAACCTCGACGAGTTTACTACATGCATCGAGAAGATGTTGAAGGAAGTGTTTGATTTTTGTGATGTCGACGGTGACGGGAAGATACCGGCCAGTGAGTCCTATGTGACCATGACTAGCATCGGAAAGACATGGACCGAGGAGAGTTGTGCCGAAAAGGTTAAAGCGGTGGATGCAGATGGTGATGGCTATTTAAACTTTGACGAGTTTATGGCTTTGGTTATTGGTGACATATGAGAGAGTCAACCTAAATTGCTTGTTTAATAAGAGTATACATATGTTCTTTCCGCTTATTATATTATATCATTTACATATAACAACATGCCAAATGTGTTGGCCGTTGGGTCATTAGCCATACCGGTCTTATATATAATTATATATATTAATAAAATCCTAAATTACAGTAAATATGAATTTGTCGTCTTTCTTATAAAAATAAGCAAGAAACTAGTGGACATTGATCAAAGCTTGATCTCAATTGTATGAAAAAAAACAAAATATACAATATGTGACTATATTGATAATATGTCTATATGAGACATCTTCGAGAGGTTTGACAAGAACAAATACGGTCAGACGATCTTCTCATGGGAAGAGTTTCGTGATGCGATTCATGCTCTCTCTCTCCAGCTATTCCTTCTGACAAACTCGTTGAGATGTTCGTCCGGCTTGACACGAACGGATTTATCATATACTACTATATTAGACAAGAGTCTAAATTTAATCGACCTAAAACAATTATTTGATTTCGAACTCATTTTTGAAAGATGAGCGTTTTACGACATGGATAATCTTTTATTTGAACATTTTTACTGGATGTAAAATCCTTCAGTTATTTTCTTCTGTAAATTGTAGTGACAGACAGTTCTCTTAGTATAAATTAATGAAGAATTTGAGTATATAGAAGACATACAACAACGTTGGAGCAATGAGAGCTTTTCAGAGAATCTACCAAAAAGGCTTTTTACTTCAAGGCTTTCAATATATTTCTCCGCCAAAGAGCACTCTCTGGGTCGAACCTCAGCTCCCAAGTAGGCCAGTAATGGAGATCTTGTTTGAGAGTCAAGACTCGTGGCTTGCCGTTTAGATGAACAGTCCTAATACGCACAAACTGCCCGTGTTCTAGCTCCTATTGCAACCAAATCGACAAGCAACTATCTTAGAACAAAACTTAAAATCAGAGTAAAAGAATGATTGTAAGGGCTGCATATAACTCTTCTTCAGGTCCAAAGTAATGCAAAGTGTAACTTTTGTAAGGAACGAGACAAACCTTTGTAGCATCTGCGAATGCGTTTAGGTCAGGAGTCTTCTTCCCATTAACTTCCACGATCCACTGAAGTGCGTAGAGGCCATATCGATGTGCGGGACTTCCGTGACACCATCTGAGAACAAAATTTGTTAAAGAGAATACCAAAGAAACTGATGAATTCTAGTCGATTGAGACAAATTACTGGTACGAACGAGGTTTTATGTTAAACCAAATTGAAATTTCATATATAGCTCACAACTAGTACCTTGTGACATAGACACCATGGCCTTCCTCAGGAAGAAATCCAAGAGCACGAACCGCAGGATGGGGATCCTGAACAACGCATCCGCACCAGTTTATCACTCTTGTAGTTCCGTTCCCATCTCTTTTATCAGTTCCAACTACGAGCTCCATTTCTTGGCCCTAACAAACCAACAAGAGACTAAATAAAATACGTAGACCTTTTTTCTACAAACCACTGGTGTAAGAGGTGTTTTGATCAATCGACAGAAAGACTAAGGTGATAACAGAGAAATAAATAAATAATAATATGTCTCAAGAAACAGGAGTTAATGGTGTTACCTGTCGAAGGATTGTTAGACTGAGATTTTCATCGCTGTGGCTACCTTTATCCAGTGTTTGGCAAGCAGCTTCGATGTCACTGAAGCATGTAACTGGCATCTTATTGACTGCCAGAACCATGTCGCCTTGTTCTAGAAGGTTTTCAGCTTTTGATCCTGCCAGGCAACCTTTAACTCGCAGAACTTGACGTCTAACAGGATCTTTCTTGACTAGGATCTGTGAGAACAATCAATATAGTATATCGTTTTGAAAATGTATAATTATTGTTGACTAAGACAGTAAGCACAAAGACATATGATAAAGAATCTACTCAGAAATATAGCGCACAATATAAACAAATGGCTTACTTGGATCCATTCATCACTCAAACCAAAACTCCGAGCTTTTGAGAGCAAAGTAGGATACAGTTCAACTTCCAAAATCCGAACAAGTGGCATCGGTCTTTTGACACCATTTATGAGAAGAGCTGGTCCATTTCCACCGGTTATGATTTTTTCAAGGACTTGGCTGATTGCATATACCGGGATACCTCTGACAAACTGATGGTCTTCTGACGAAGTGGAACTATATTTAACCTGTAATCAATTCACAAGAACGTAGCATGT
>NC_025699.1:823665-850389 GCF_000633955.1 Camelina sativa | reverse complement strand
AATTTAATGTCAAAGGCTCTGAATTCCTTACCTGTATCAAGCTCGATTACTTCCATATTAGTAGCTCTGTAGCGGGGAGAATCAGCAGACCCAATGTTTAAGGCTGCACATGGATTGGTTACAATAGATTTTCTTGATGTGGCTTGAAGATTCCTACTCAATCCGACAAGATAGACTGAATCTCCACGTTCCAGTGCAGGTTCTGTTCAGGTAATAGCAACAACATATACATAAATCATATTAGACAGCTTTTCACAAAAGCATAGTCTATTAGATGGTGATTTCCAAACAAGCAACGATGGAACTTTCAAATGGTTAACAACATACCAGGTAGTAGCTCAGCTGCACGAATAACTGAAGCACTGGCAGGACCCATTGCTGACGGATTATAGGCAATAAGAGCATAGTTGTGAACAGGATGAAGAAATACCACCTGCAGTTAAGTTAAGAAAGATCAGTTTTAAAGCTTCCTTCCATGAACTATAACTCACAGAAAATCTAACCTCTCCAGGAATCTCGACTGGAAAAGCAGCAAATGACAACATAACATCAGATGCAGAAATCGCAACAGTATTTTTGTCCACCACAGCAAGTCCCATGCTAGAAGAATGATATATAATGATGCCAGTCCCAAAGAAATGTTGTGAGTGTACACCATCAAGACTGCACGATGGTGGCACATGAACCTGTATAAGGGAAATTAGTTTCAACAGATGCAAGTTATAAGAACTACTGTGTACTTTTGACCAAAAAAAAGGAAAAAAAGAGCTATAATTACAATCGCATATACACCAGAAAAATATTTAACCAAGTGTTATCACACGTTGTCAAAGAAGAAAACCAAATGGCCATTAAGAACCAAGAAAGAAACAGTGAGAAATAGCACACCACATAAATGTAGAAAATTTCAACTGCTGGTGAAACAAATAACTTTTGAGAGAAGTTTTAGTCTTTACCTCAAACATGACAAGAGCAGGCTCAATCGCACGCTCAGCCAACGAAGCATTAGCAGACAGTGCTGTTGCACCTTCGAAATCTCTTAAAACTGTATTATCTGTTGCCATTGCATCATCAGATTTAAATTCACTGCCATACAAGGAACCGTTTGCAGCACTTCCATCTACAGAATCATCGTCAACTCTTTGTTTCTTTGCTTCTGAGCCAAAATCATTCTGAGAACCATCCCCACTAGAGGCTTCCATAATAGCTGCAATATCAGTAACCCCACGAACATTCACTTCATGCATGGGTTCTGTATCGTGATGGCAGATAGATATATCTTGGCTAAGAGGCAAGCCATTATTACCAATAGATGGTGAAACAGAAGCAGGTTCAATTGCAGGTTTCACATCCCATAAACCGGAACTGTCATTCCGGGTATACAACTGAGGAGGAGCGTACCATTCATGACGATCAATTGTGACTAACACAGACTGCAGGAAATGGAACCCGACAATAAGTATTTCTCATTTGAGTATTATCATAGAGTTCAAAAGGAAACATGGACCGCAAGCATGTCAAGACAGAAACGTTGCTAACGCAAAAAGATAATATACAGTGATCACAGAGATCTAGCAGCACTGCAGTAGCAAAAAAAGCCATATACTAGGAGCACCGAGAAGAGAGGTAATCTTATCACAGAATCAACAAATTGTTTGCAAGAAAGAATATACTGATATGGAGTAGCCTAACAAAATATCATAATAGATGCTAGAATCAAGTTTGACAAGTATTGTTTACAGTGGGTTAAGAAGTCTAGCAAAAAGATTGTTCAAACAAGGTATATCACCTTCTTGCGATGACGATCAGTGTGAGACATATATTCCAAGGGAACACGAGCACCCTTGGAGAGTTTTGAAAGAACAGATACTAAATCCCCAAGACCGGAAATGTCCTCATTAGCAACCTTCTTTATGATAGCATGTCGAGGGACCCCAGCTCTAAATAGCATGTATCTGAATATAAAAAAAAAGAGCTCTTCCAAGTAAATCCAAAAATACAGAGACACGCAGTCATTTACATTCACAATAAGCTCACGTGTAATAATATTTGACAAAGCAGTCAAGAAAGTTACGAACTGTTAAATCAAGAAATGTGAAACTTTTGATGGCGGAAGTAGAGCGGCTTACCCAGGGTCCGCAACATAAGCCAGGCCACAAGGAAAACGAAAATTGCGAGCCTGTTAAATCACAGATATTTTAGGATCAGCTAATGATTATAAGAAAGTGTCAGTGAAAGTCGATCCAAAGCATTTGCTATCAATAAAATATCTAATCTAGCATATTGATACGTTTCTCCAACAAATAGTACATTAAAGAGTTCCAAGATCATACAGTTAGCATTACTATATTCACAAAGAGCATGCCAACCAACTAACATTTCAGCTAAATATCTTACTTTAGAGAAAACATATAAGCTTTTAACTATCAATTGGCAAGATCGGTATGATAATTTAGTGACGGATAAACCCTAACCCTAAACATTATACCCCGACCGTAAACCCTAAGCCATACATAAACACAACAGTTCCACCTGTAGCCTGTATGACACAAGAATATCATGCATGCAAGTACAGAGATTTCCAGAATATATATTTCCAAGTCATAGTTAAGTTACCTGCTGATAAGACAACGGATGAATTACAGCACCGCTTACTTCAAGGAAGTGGTCTGGAGTGATTGAGTGTAAATCCTGAACCTGTGGCAGGAAATACATTACAAAAGGCTCTTGCTTTTAATGAAAGATATGAAGTATGAATCACATTTAAGCAGATTTTGAAATCCTAAAAAATTCTATGTAAGGTATTGATAAATTCTTTGATCTATCTGGGAAAACGAAAAGAACAACAAAAAAGAATTTAATGACCAAAAGAAAAGAAGAGAGACGGCTACATATATTTTACTTCTCGTCTTTGCATAGTCTCCTACTTTTCAAGTCAGAATGTGACTGGTCAGAAACTAAACAAAATATCCTAGAGACTACTAGGCACATAAAACTTAAGTTAGAAATAGAAGAATGGAACTCACTGTTACACTAACAGATAGTGGCTGTCCACCCCTTTCAATCTCCATTTCAAGTATCTGGCCAACAACGTCATCAAGCAGATTTTCCAAGCTCAAAAATTGTGTGAGCACCTGTCATAACAAATAAACAATCAAAAGGCAGATTTAGGAAAACGAGGGAAAAGAGAACTAGACAATGTACGTACACTGATTAATAGGTTCTATGGCCAGGTAATAACAAATCTTTAAACAATACGTTCTTTACTAATGTTGCTGCAAAAGATATCACAATTCTAGATTGCTTGAGGCAAACAGGAAAAACAATTCTCACTAAGAAGATATAATAAAGACAACTTACTATCCCATTCACACGAACAAGAACATCTCCCGGCTCCAAATGTTTATCAGCAGGGCCACTTGGCACCTAACACATTTCAAGACATCATATATAGGATAAAACGTTTCATATTTAGCCGTCACTTAAACAGTATCTATATTTTTTGAAATATTTATTGTAATAAATGTTAATAACGAAGCAATGCACTCACCACAGAATCGACAACAAGCATCCCCGTTTCCCCAGTTGGAGATGCATGTCGAACCACCTGAACGGCCAAGATATAGCATGTTAAGGTCTCAGTGTGCGACACGAGGAAAGCTGATGCCCTACATGATGGTAAGACGGAAAAGTATGTACCTGTTCAGTTTCGCTCCTGAGACCAAGACGCCGTATCTCATCGAATCCTTTATGAACAAATGTCATCTAATACACAAGAAAACAGAAAAAGCTTACATAAGCAACCCTCAGTAATAGATTGAACTTCCTCTGAATCTCTGCAAACCTAACAATCGTTGGAAAGTGAAGAGAAATAAAATTATGAACTACTTCAGATCCTAAGGATAACCTTTCTATCACCAGCCACAGTAGTCCAGATAAAAGAAATCTTAACGAAATTCAAGGCATACATTTTCCCTCTAGGATTTGAACACAACATTCAAATCACATACATTTAAGTGACATACCATGTAACAGTATGAGTAATTTTTCAGTCAAAATACTGAACCCAGCTATTTAACGAAAAGGAAGATGTCAAAGTTGATATTCGTGGAAATTTTCTTAACGATACTATGAAGAGTCTCAAAATCAGAGAGGGGAAAAACAAACCTGAAGCGTACCACGAGGAATATGAACTGCTTTTGGCTTATCCGTGCACGAGTCAATGCTTTTTTGGAGAAAACCTAACGCCCTAACAACCTTCCAAACAAGAAAACCATACTTGATCACTAAACTTCAAATTAAGATAGGATTTACGAAATAATTTGTAAGGAACACTAAAAATGAGATCAAGAACCATGTCTGATTTTATCAGCGATTCCTACTAGATAGTCAGGGACCAATATATGAAAAGAGAAGATGTCAAGTATAAACGTAGATTATTTGTCACATTGTACGCACTTTCAGCAGGAACTATTTTTAGGAAGACCAAGCACATTGAACAACCCTCTGATGGATGCTCTATACACTTTTACTAATTCTTAGCTTAAGCAGAAGCTACACAAATAATCTAATGTTCTGAATCTACAGGGGTTGTTTTAGTGACTAAATAAGTTACACTATTTACTTTTAACTTAAAAATCAATACGAGTAAATGAAAACGAGAGATTGCTTACCCGTTGGAGTGGTAGGAAGAAGGCTGATGCACTTGATGACTTGCTGCCAGCATTCAAAGCTACCGCCCTGCCTTGCCAATCGATGACAGGAGAACCACTTGAACCACCTTTAGTACCTGATGCTGCCTATAAACACAGAAACAAATATTAGCAAACAGTAGCGTATGTGTAAGGTTTACACTTTAAATAACAGTAGCATAACATACTTGACTATTGCACAATAAGCTAAGAACAGGAAGTTTTTACCCTAGTTGGTGGACTCGAGATATTTAAAANCTTTTAACTTAAAAATCAATACGAGTAAATGAAAACGAGAGATTGCTTACCCGTTGGAGTGGTAGGAAGAAGGCTGATGCACTTGATGACTTGCTGCCAGCATTCAAAGCTACCGCCCTGCCTTGCCAATCGATGACAGGAGAACCACTTGAACCACCTTTAGTACCTGATGCTGCCTATAAACACAGAAACAAATATTAGCGAACAGTAGTGTATGTGTAAGGTTTACACTTTAAATAACAGTAGCCCAAATACTTGAATATTGCACAATACGCTAAGAACAGGAAGTTTTTGCCCTAGTTGGTGGACTCGAGATATTTAAAAGCAATTACCACTGAAAAAACACATTTTGTTGTGGAAACAGGAATAAACCATAAGCATGACACGACTAAAAAGATAAAACAAGATTTTGACTTGGGGAAGACAGCATGCAATTTAGTTCAAATAAGTTAGTGAGTAAAATTTTAAGTAGTAAAGATCAAAGAGGACATAAACACTTACTTGCATATAAAACGTATTGAAGTCGTTATAACCATCTCTGCACCCAAAAAAAAAAAAATTGATTTTACAAAGCAAGTAGCCAGCCATTAAAAAAACTATAAAAGGTAGCGATGATATATTACGAGTTCAACAATTACTACCTATATGAATTAAAGAAAATTTCATGCAAGTCTCAAGAAACACCAAACAACTTTTTATGTTGACAAATAAACAGAACTATAAAATATGATCAGTGAAGCAGAAATACTTTTTGTAATGTGGAGCATCCCTATCCAACCGCGCAAGAGTACCAGCCAGTATGGAAACCTGCAAATCCACACTCCAGTTACTAGAAGCAATAATTATCTATAAATGCACCAACCATATATCAAAATGTCTTCTTCTTGTTTTTGGAACCTATGACAGTTAACTTAGCTAACTTGACAAATAGATAGACAGTTCAGACCTCATCCAAAATTTAAATTGAGACACAGCTGACTTGAGTAAGTAGACTGCTTTTATAACATCAAACTGAAAAATACAGCTTAAAATATAAAGGAATCTGACATGATATATATGTTACCTTTTCTCCGCTATCATTTCCAACAACCCTAATTTCAAGTCCAACGGAAGCTGCCTCTGGGGCAAGAGGAATTTCTTCATAAGACAGAAACTGAACTGCACTGGGATCATAAGAAAAGAAGCCAAAATCATGGACCTGAAAAGAATATCAAAGAATGTAAGCCTGATGACGAGGGAGGGAACAGACAAGAAGGGAGAAAAGTAAACTTAAATAAGATGAGACAAAACACGAACCGTAATAATACAAAAGCAAAACGACGGCCTCTGCCCAAACAAAAACACTCTGGAGTGGGATTAGGATGAAAGACTTACCGGGTCTCTATAAACAGGATAGATTGGGATTTCTTCACGGTTCACAAACATTGCCTCAGCAACTACTGGGCCTACATAAGAAGAAAGAATATACAATCAGAACATAAAGAGATTCTCTGTCTACTCAAACACAGAAGCGACCTAGAAATTAGAATCAGAACATTGTCTTTTCTAAGCCCAGCTACGTCGTTCTAGATAAAGTTCCGATCTTTATTGTTGTGGACCACCAAAATCAAACACGTAACAGCTATAACAATTCTAAAGCAAATACAACAACAAAGTTCGGATTTTTATCGAAGCAGCTCCCTAAATCCCCAACCTGGCTTAACGACATGGCGATTGGTGAGGATGATCCCACGTCGCTTGTCAACAATAAACCCAGTAGCATAGCTAGCACCGGCGGACTCGGTATCGAAGGCGCGACAAGCCGTTGTGCGGAGTACAACGACGGCGGGAACAACTTTGCCGAGAGAACGACGCCAGTCTTCAGCGGTGGCGACGGATTCGGTTAAAGGAGGATCGATCTCAACACACAAGTCCTCCTTCATGACAGACTCAGTAGCAATGGATGCTTGTGATCCCAATCTCTCCAACGGATCTCCCATTAAGCTTCGGGGGGGAGAAAATCCGCGGGGGAAAATGGGGTTTAGGGTTTTGGATCGGAACTCTCTAACTCTCTCTATGGAATGAATTGGGGGAAGAAGGGAAGAAGATATATGAGAAATCTGATAAGAGTGCTTCCAATTAGTTTGTTAAGTACATGACTTAAAATTAAATATGATGTTAGATTATATAATTATGTCATTAAAAAGAGATTTAATTATATTATATAGTTTTTATTTTATTGTTGACCAATGTAGTCTGACTAAGGCAAAACAAAAAAAGAGAGGCAGTTTTGTTTTGTAGCGTAGAATTTGATGATTGCGGAAGAAGAAAAATAAGATTTTTCTTTTAGAAAGCTGAACTTTATTATCAATTTACCGTCATCATGGTGGCGGATTACTATAATAATGCTTCTAAGTTGTTAAGAAAATCATAATATGATTTGTTAAATTGATAGTGGAGTACTTGCATGTCTAATGTCAATTATCCAAAAGTCACCAAACTCTCTTTCTTTGAATTGGATTTTTTAAAACATCCAAGATGAAAGTCTTTAAAATATAGAAAACAGGCCGTATAACAAAACATCGTCTTTTTCAAAATTATAATTTATAAGAAAAGTTTGCATGATTGTTTTAATTTTACGTACGTGCTTAAGCTTAACAGTCTCAATTATTTATGTTATTTGCTGTTATGTTTGATCAATTTCTATATCAGAGCTACACATAAAGATTGCTTACACAATTACATAATAGCTTTTTTGTTTTCAAAAATTTATAAGTACTCCAAACCCGGCCACAATTACAATAACCAAGAGGTACTTAACCGAATTCTGGTTTGCACTAGAATAATAGCCCCATTGGTCATCTGGCTCGGTTCGGTAGAGTTCCCCAGGCACACCGGTCACGTACATGTATTTCGGGGGAGGTCGAGATGCAGACGACCTACTGCAGTAAGTCTTTCGTGGTGGCAACGGAGGCGGCTGAGCACAAGAGTTAACGCAAGAGTCTTTAGCCGGTGGCTGAGTTTTAATTGCGGTATGTTCCACGGTCGAATCAGAAGTGGCTTGATTAGTGAGACAATGTAACACGACAAACATTGAGAAGAAGACTATAATCAGAGGTTTGGCTTTCATCATGATCATGATAATGATTGATGGAGAAATGTCTTCTAATTAATATCAGGACTTGGGAAATAACAATATAAAGTTGATATATATAAACAACATGCATGTGCTGCTGTACAGTATACTTAGCGTCATATCTATAGACTATACATCACTCTATGCATTTGGTGGAGACCAGTTCATACACATTACAGTGCAAAAGGTACTTCGGTTTTGAATAAGTCTTCCATTTTGATAAGTTCAACTATTTGGGTAGACTTATTAAGCTGATACATATATGGATTGGTCCGGTTGATTTTGACTCCGGCCTACTTTAGGCCCATCTCTTTTTGGTTTTGCTACTTGACCCTAGATTACATGTAATGTGCATTGGGTGAAGAACCCCGCAAATAATACTACAGATGTCATCAACGGCTTGGTTACAAATGATCTTTTGGGAACGATGACTGAGTAAATAAAGAGAGAAGAAAACACGTATCCACCTCAAAACCACATGTACAGCTCTCGAACACAACACGTGTTGAAGTGAAAAATAAGAATAACTAAGGACCGACCCTACGTATTTAAGAGCAAATATATTATCAAGATAAAACAAGAAGACCAATTTAATAAAGAGAGTGAAATGATTCGCTTGAGTCTCTATATAAACATCACAATCCAACTCTCCATAATCTTCCACTTCTACTTGTACTCATATTCCATACATCATATCCCTATAACATCAACAAACATTTCATCGCTTTGATCAACTTTTTTTAACCAACGATGATTCCGATATGCGTGCAGTGCGGAACTGGCGGAAACCCTTGTAGATGCAAAGTGGTAGGACCGACGTTAGGGCTCGTGGCGTTTGTAGCAGCTGGAATAGTGGAATGGCCTGTCGGAGCATTGGTTTATATCTTTAAACACGCAAAGGGTCGCCGCATTATGGGTCATCCGGCCACCCATGTTTACCCCAAAGTCTCTCGTTCCATTCCCATATGATTATGATGACTTCATGATCTCACTTTATGACTTTTGAGTAATTTACTATATTATATGTTTCTAAATCATATTGTATCTTATCTATCTTTTTTTCCAAGTAATGTACGTGTAAAAGTTAATAAATCTCCGCTTTCAATTTTTGAAAGTCGTTGTTCAAGAGTCCTTGTTTATTTATAATCGAGACAATAATCTAACTTTTTAACTGAAATAATTAAAACTAGCTAGTATAAGTATACAAATTTCACTTGAGGTAAGAAAGTAACTCCATAAATCATGTAATTTGCAATCTAGCCTTTGTTTGCCGAGGTATGTAGATAGTTTCGGAATCAAACATTTGCGTGGTAGATAGTTTTGTTTGATTTGCTGAAAGAAAAAGAAAAAAAAAAACCGTTCCATAATGGTGTTGTAGTAATACACGCCTCTCAGATGACAGAGAGCTAACTAGTCATATAAAAACATTCAGCGTTTTTGAAGTCTTTTAGTAGGTGGTAACGGAAAAAGATAAGAAATTTTTCTGAAAGCTGATCTACCAAACTTTAAAAACATACATGCAGGCAAAAAAAAGTTTCGGTGATGATCCTAAAACCATTTGTGTAACTTGTACACCCTGTCAAACAGCACGACCGATCTAGTGGCGGTTGTGTCGCCTGCACACAGAATTTTGACATAATCATTTGTAAGAAAGATATCGAGTTCTTAGGGATAAAAAACAAACCATGAATATACCTGTGGCGATCATAGTCCCTTGGTCTGTCTCTGGACCTGGACCGTGAGCGTGACCTACGTCTGCTTCTTGATGACCGATCATAGTCTCTGTCTTGTTCACGATCACGGTCATGGTGCCTATCTCGCTCTCTACTCCTGCGATCATAATCTCTTCGACGCTCACGACTAGTTCCTCGCTCTTTCTCTCGGTCTTTACTTGATTCCCTCTCCTTACTGTTCCGTTCCTTTGACCTGAGAATGGTTTTCAGTTTCATCATTAAGTCACTTTCAATGATTCAGAACCGTAAAAACCAATGAACATAGAAACTATAACTAAAACCTAACCTTTCGCTTTCCTTGCGGGAATTGGTCTTCTCATCCTGAAAGAAAACGAGGAGAAATATAAGAACATACAGCTTTCATCCATTATCACAAAAGAGTAGATTATGATATTAGCTTTACCAGAAGCTCTGCTAATTTTTCTCGGACTAGCATGTATCCTAAATGAAGCTTCCCACCAAAATGATCAGCTAAACGACGATCACTGTAGCATCACAAAAAAACTCAATTAGCATGACCAAATGCTAAATCATTTCATGATAGCATTTTAGAACAGCTTAACGTTAAAACTCCATTAGTTAATCTCTACTAGTATGATCCTTCAAGCACAATAATATCAAGAAAAGAACGCACATTTATTATAGCTGCAAAAGTAATCCTGCCCAAAAAGCCTGCTGGTGAAAGGAGAAGGTACAATAGCCGGGGTCAAAAATGTTGAACCACTTGCAACTCAAGAATCTATTTCTAGCTTTTTCATCTTTCAATCCAAAAGGGAAACAATAACGCAGAAACTTTGAGCAAGGAAATTAACCTGTCATAGACGCTCAAGAATGCTCCACATATGTCACATAGTCGCAACTTTTGGTCTGTCTGAGAAGATGAAACCAATGTTTAAACACATTAAGCAGGCGGATACGAAGATGTTATACTTCTGTCCCAAATAATACTTTTATGAAAGAAATCAAACGGGTCTACCCATATTAACTAATAACTATTACTCTTTACCTAAAGGTTAAAATATGATTGTTATCATACTAAATTCAACGGTCCTTTCAATAGAAAAACTGATAAATATATAAGGAATCTTGAGGGCCTCATTGGGAAGAATAGAAAAACTGATAAATATATAAGGAATCTTGAGGGCCTCATTGGGAAGAATGATGTCAACTTACAATGCGCACATCAACAGCAGTGTACTTTGTTGGATCGGCTGCAGGTTCTCGTCTAACTGTAAGCTGAAACAGATATAGGCCCAACAGTCATGAGTCACTAATAAAAGTAGGGAGAAAAGAAAACGAGCTTAAGAAAGAGAATACACCTTCTTAAGAGCTTCAGCCTCTTCTAGTGCTTTCTGTGCTTCATCAACCATTCCTTGTTCACCTAAGAAATCAATTAACCATACACTCTATTTTCAAACTTTGGCAAGTCCAGCGATTCCTTAACATAGGTATAGTAACATACAAAGGGAAGATATTTCCTTATCTAAGGTCAATTTAAGCAATTTATAGGTCAAGAAATCTTAGATCAGCCAGCGGAAAGTCCCAACCGGCAGGGAACACTAGACCGTGGATATTTTAGCAGTTTCAATATTCCACTACAAATGGCTACTTAATGAGCTCTAAATTAAGATGAACATAGAAAATTAAGGTTATTTCACTTACCAAGATCTTCTGCCTTTTTCAGTTTCTCATTTATCATTTCTTGAGTGCGAGGATCAGGTGGAGGTAATACGGAAGATGGTGGTTGAGCTGGAACAGGCTGTGGCAAGGATGCTCTATCTTTGTTGAAGGCTTCCAACAGCAGTACTGCCTACACGAAAAACAAGACACAGGATTTTCCAGTTGCCACAGGTAAAAGTTAAGAAGCAAAAATGCTTATTAAACAAATAGTGAAAGCAAGGTCACCTGTTGGTCAGCTCTCTTGGTCCTCATCTCTTCGACTAACTCAAGAGCTCTAATCTTAAGATCCATCTTGCCTTCAAGATCTGCAAAGAGACATCAAAACTTTTAAAGACTACCAGCATCAGAACATTAGATAACCAGACATTAGCAAAAACATTAATCTACAATCCAGAGATCATCGATATGTACATAAGCAAACAGTATACACTCTTAACTAACAGTACAACAATCCTTTGCAAAACAAAAAGAGATTCAAAAGCCGAAACAGCAAAGCAATTTTCTTTTAATTTTTACCGTGCAGATCTGCTTCCTTCATCTTCTCTTTGATTTTCACTGATAACTCGAGAATTTCAGGTGACTGCAGTTAAAACGATGTAAGTGATTTAACAAAGAGCATAGCAAACTTAGAAGACACATCAAGCAAAATTTAAAAATCAAATGATAACCTGAGTGACTTCAGAGACAGAAATGGCAATGGCAGCTTTGGCGTCCTCTTCTTGAAGACGCTTAAGGGCTCTAGCAATCTTCCTATCACACTCAACGATAAGCCTGTCTATGGCATCTTCCAATTCCCTGTCGTAGTTATCAACACCTTTTGCCCTTGCTTCTCGATATCTTAGGGGAGAGTTAAAGTAACACAGAAGTGAAAAGAGAAACAAGAAGCCACTGTAGAATTAAATTAAACATACCAGTGACACCAACTTCTTTTGGTAACTAAAAAAGGATACTCTTTCCTAAGCTGCAAAGAGTGCACCTTTGGGCAAGGTCCCATATCCATTTTCTGAAAACAACAGAAACGTGAAAAGGAGCATCAGTAATTACTCAAACATCCAAAATTTATAGAAGGGCAAAATTTATAGAAGGACAATTGAATAGTACAGCCACCAAGAAGATACAAAACTGGACACTGTTGGTGTTAACTAACCAATAACGGAGTTCTGAAGATCACTAAAATACTATATCAAATATACTACTATATACCAGTAATCAACTCGAGCTAACGCAGAAACACAAAAGAATCAGATCAGCTCAAAAGTGAAATTAGGGTTTTTTTTTTTGTTTTTCAAAGAGTTCTTCTAGTAAAAGCAGAAATAAACAACACATGGGGATTCATCGAAGATGTATGTATACTGTATAGAGAGATAGGCACGCACCGTCAATTGAAAGAGATCGTGAGGGCAGAGACCAGACAAGTAAAGGCGACACACATCGCGGTCATAGTATTTGCGGTTCACCTCCTGAACGTCGCCGTTTCGGTTTGCTCCCATGAGCACATCAAGCTGCTTCCTTATCGCATCCATCTCCGCTCTTGGTTTCTCTACTTTACTCCCCCACCCACCCCAACAGAGAGAGATTTGGGGTTTTTTTTTTTATCGAAGATGATAATATCAATTGTGCGCATTGGATGTTGTGTAATGTAAGAAGAAGATTTACGTATTTAAGATTAATTACATACAGGCCCCTCAATATCAATAATGTTATGATTTGTCCCCTTTATGTTTTTACGTTAACATATTTTGCCCACTATTTGGATAAAATTTTTGGACCTCTTGTTTGTTCTTCGCCGTTGCCTCAATGCGAGTAAAATGCTGAGTCTAGTGTTCGTCTCTCTCGTACTCCTTCTTCTCATCAGTCTGCTCTTCAAATTCGCATTCGCTGATGGTATAAACTCTGATGAGTTCTAATGCGATGTTAACTCTTTTTTCGTTTCTTCTGGTTATAAAATCTGTAGTAAAGGATTGATCTTTTTGCTTTCTGTAGGAGATTTCACCCTGATTTCGAAGAAGCATGTCAAGCGCGAAGCAATTGAAGGCAAGGTAAATTTAGTGGGAATGATTTGAGTTTTCGATTATTTCAATTTCTGAGCACTAATATAAGAGATTTTGTGGTTTTGTTCAGGTTGTATGGATCACAGGGGCTAGCCGTGGAATTGGTAACTCCTGTTTTTAGGATCATCTGTGAATAGGTTTTCTCGAATTATTTTATTGTGGCTACTTAGTGTTCATGTTTATGATTGGATACAGGGGAAGTTCTAGCTAAACAGTTTGCAAATTTAGATGCCAAGCTTATTCTCTCCGCAAGGAATGAAGCTGAACTGGAACGGGTTAAGAATGAGCTCAAAGGTACTGACACTTGATGAATAAAGGAAAGGTCTCTACTTTTGAACTCTGAACTTTTCTTGTTGACACTTGATGGGAACTGACTCTGTGAATTCTTGTAGGTAAATATGCACCAGAAGATGTAAAGGTTTTGCCTTTAGATTTAGCTAGCGGCGAAGAGTCGCTCAAACATGTTGTAGAGCAAGCTGTGTCGCTTTTTCCTGGGGATGGTGTTGATTATTTGGTTCACAATGCTGCCTATGAGCGTCCGGTAAGTAATTTCATTGCTAATGTTTTGTATCTATCTACTCAATAGAGAGTCTTAAGCTAGAGAATTGTTGTGTTCAAGCTATTATTTCTGTTGTTTAAGCCTTTAAGGGCATGCCAGTGTCATCATCGTAACTTTTTCTTGCAGAAATCCAAGGCAACGGATGCAACTGAGGAAATTCTCAAGGTACTAATTATGTAAAATCCATAGGCAAGATAATTTTGATTGCCAGAGATTTCTTAGCCTGTACTATGATAAGTATGGTTTTTTAATGTTTTTTTATCTTGTTGACATATGGTTACTCGGTGACTTTGTGTGCAGACTACATTCGATGTTAATGTCTTTGGGACGATAACTCTTACAAAGTTGGTAGCTCCTCATATGCTAAACCAAGGAGGCGGTCATTTTGTTGTGGTACGTGGAGACTAACCCGGGGATAGTTTTTGTTTAGTGCCTTATGTTTGTGGATATGTTGAAAGATTAAGATATATATCATAGTTTCCTTTATCGCACGCTAGCTAAATTATAAATTATTTTACCATATACACGTCTTGAGAAGTGAAGCTATGATTAGCTATTCTTGTATGTGTTAATTGTCTATTTCCTTGGGTTAAATGTCATGATTAATAATTCATGTCAATCTATAGATAAGCAGTGCTGCAGGAAAGGTATCATCATCTGGACAGGCTATATATTCTGCTTCAAAACATGCTCTGCACGGCTACTTCCACAGTTTGCGTTCTGAGGTATGTTGAAAGTTAAAGAAACTGTGGTTCTTGCTTTATTTTGGCAGAAAATGACTACTGAAAGTCGCAATAGAAAACTCACACCTGTGTCCCAGATTGTTTATAAAATTATTTACTAATTTTTGATATTTTCTTTTACACTCCTTGTTACTAATTACTAAAAACAGCACCATAAAGTAGTATAATAACTTACAGTATCTGTGCATGGTTTCAGTTCTGTCAGAAGGGAATCAAGGTTACCGTTGTTTGTCCTGGTCCAATAGAAACCTCGAATGGTACAGGAGCATCAACTTCGGAAGACAAGAAGTCTCCTGAGGTTAGTTAACTGATCATGATTGTGATTTGTTGGTTAAGTTGTCATCTGGTTTTGTTTCCGTTAAACACTATAGTCTTGTAGACACATATAATCCTTTCTCTTATTATTTCCATTCAAGCATCTAATACATGAATTTTCTTTTGCTCCACAGAAGCATGTGTCATCTGAACGATGTGCGGAACTGACTATAATCGCTGCATCTCATAACTTGAAGGAAGCTTGGATTTCACATCAGGTACTTCTTTGTCAAATTGCATATCTTACACTCGCTTTAGAGGCAGATATATAAGCTTATTCTCGCTCTTTATCAGCCTGTATTGCTCGTGATGTATATAGTGCAGTACATGCCTTCCCTTGGCTTCTGGCTCATGGACAAGGTACTTAGTTCATGATCCCTTTATCCTTTTCAGAAGTTACTGGTATTGTGAAATCCAAGCTTCCTTCAAGAAACATTTTTGACGAGAAATGAATGACTTGCAGGTCGGAGGGAAGCGTGTGGAGGTCGCCGGAAAGAAAGGCAACACATACTCATGGAAATTACTGTTCGGGGAGAAGACTAAAACAAACTGATATTGGTTATTATTACTTACTTAGAAGGTGTATATGTATATAGTTGGTGTTTATGTTAGCGTCTGTTTGATTGTAAAAAAAGTAGCAATTGAGTTGCTCAATAAGTAATACACATTAGAAGCGTGTTGGTTATACGACATGGATGTTGTGTGTATTTTAAATACAGAAGATCACCATTTGTTTGCATACAGTAAGACATAATTTTGTGCATTGGATGTAATGTTAAGAAGAAGATTTACGTATTTAAGATTAATTGCATACAGGTCCCTAAATATCAATAGTTTTATTATTTACCCCTTTATTTATTTCCGTTGACATATTTTGCGGACCCACTCTATTTGGATGAAAATTTTGGACTCTTTGTTCGTCGCGTCGCCGTTACTCAATCCGAGAAAGATGCTGAGTCTAATCTGTGTCTCTCTCGGACTCCTTCTTCTCATCGGTCTGCTATTCAAATTCGCATTCGCCGATGGTATTAATAACTCTGATGAGTTCTAATGCAATGTTAACTCTTTTTTCGTTTCTTCTGGTTATAGATTCTGTTTAGAAAAGGATTGATCTTTTTGCTTTCTGTAGGAGATTTCACCCTGATTTCGAAGAAGCATGTGAAGCGCGAAGCCATTGAAGGCAAGGTATTACGATTCATATACGAAAAAAACGAAATTTAATGGGATTGATTTGAATTTACGAATTATTTCAATTTATGAGATGTTGTGGTTTTGTTTAGGTTGTATGGATCACAGGGGCTAGCCGTGGAATCGGTAACTCCTGTTTTTAGGATTATCTCGAATCCTTTTATGGTGGCTACTTACGGTTCATGTTTATGATTGGATTCAGGTGAGATTCTTGCTAAACAGTTTGCAAATTTAGATGCCAAGCTTATTCTCTCTGCAAGGAATAAATCTGAACTGGAACGGGTTAAGAGTGAGCTCAAAGGTACTAATGAATAAAGGAAAGGTGTCCACTTTTGAATTCTGAGCTTTTCTTGTTGACACTTGATGGAACTGACTCTGTATTCTTCTAGGTAAATATGCACCAGAAGATGTAAAGGTTTTGCCTTTAGATTTAGCTAGCGGCGAAGAGTCCCTCAAACATGTTGTAGAGCAAGCTGTGTCGCTTTTTCCCGGGGCTGGTGTTGATTATCTGGTTCACAATGCTGCCTATGAGCGTCCGGTAAATGTTTTGTATCTACTCAATAGAGAATCTTAGGCTAGAGAATTGTTTGGTTCAAGCTATTATTTCTGTTGTTTAAGGGCGTGTCATCATCATAACTTTTTCTTGCAGAAATCCAAGGCATCGGATGCAACTGAGGAAACTCTCAAGGTAAAATCCTTAGGCAAGATAATTTTTTGATCGGCAGAGATTTCTTAGCCTGTACTACGATAATAAGTATGGTTTTTATGGTTAATCACTGACTTTGTGTGCAGACTACATTCGATGTTAATGTCTTTGGGACGATAACTCTTACAAAGTTGGTAGCTCCTCATATGCTAAACCAAGGAGGCGGTCATTTTGTTGTGGTACGTGGAGACTAACCCGGGGATAGTTGTTTAGTGCCTTATGTTTGTGGATATGTTGAAGGGTTGAGATATATATCATATTTTATGGATATATGGATATATATTGCGTTTTTATATGTTACTTTAAGGTTGGGATCACACTATCAAATCTTAACTAAATATATTTTAATTTTGAGGCTTTAGGCTATCTAGACAGCTTAAGGGTTTCTTTTGGGTTATTATATTATCGCCTGCTAGCTAAATTATAAATTATTTTAAGACATCTTGAGAAGTCGAGCTATGACTAGCTATTCTTGTATGTGTTAATTTTCTATTTCCTTGTGTTAAATGTCATGATTAATTCATGTCAATCTACAGATAAGCAGTGCTGCAGGAAAGGTACCATCACCTGGACAGGCTATATATTCTGCTTCAAAACATGCTCTGCACGGCTACTTCCACAGCTTGCGTTCTGAGGTATGTTGAAAGTTAAAGAAACTGTGGTTCTTGCTAATTATTTGGCATCAAATGACTATTGAAAGTCGCAATAGAAAACTCACAGCTATCCCAAATTGTTTATTAAATCATTTGCTGATTTGATTTTTTCGTTTACACTCCTTGTTACTAATTACTAAAAATTAGCACCTTAAAGTAGTATAATAACTTACAGTATCTGTGCATGGTTTCAGTTCTGTCAGAAGGGAATCAAGGTTACCGTCGTTTGTCCTGGTCCAATAGAAACCTCGAATGGTACAGGAACATCAACTTCGGAAGACAAGAAGTCTCCTGAGGTTAGTTAACCGATTATGATGATTTGTTGGTTAAGTTGTCATCTGGTTGTATTACTTCTGCATTTCTGTTAGCCACTATAGTCTCGTCGACACATAGAATCCTTGTCCTTTACAACATTAGGATCTTCTATCCGAATCTTTTCTCTTATTATTTCCATTCAAGCTTCTAATACATGAATTTTCTTTTGCCACACAGAAGCGTGTGTCATCTGAACGATGTGCAGAACTGACTATAATCGCTGCATCTCATAACTTGAAGGAAGCTTGGATTTCACATCAGGTACTTCTTTGTCAAATTGCATATGTTACACTCGGTTTTGATGCAGATATATAAGCTTCTTTTGCTCTTTATCAGCCGGTACTGCTCGTGATGTATCTAGTGCAGTACATGCCTTCACTTGGCTTCTGGCTCATGGACAAGGTACTTAGTTCATCCGTTTTGTCTTTTTCAGAAGTTACTGGTACAAGATCTCGTTTTGTTTCCCATTAACATATGACAGGAAACATTTTTGACTAAATTTAAGATAGAACAGAGGCATTTACTATCCCTTAAAGGCAACTTTTTTGACGAAAATGAATGACTTGCAGGTCGGAGGGAAGCGGGTGGAGGTCGCCGAAAAGAAAGGCAACACATACTCATGGAATTTACTGTTCGGGGAGAAGAAGACTAAAACAAACTGAAACTGGTTGTTTAGAAGGTGTAGATGTAGTTGGTGTTTATGTTAGCGTCTGTTTGATTGTTAAAATAACTAGCAATTGTTGCCTTGTGAGTTGCTCAATAAGTAAGAAACGATGGTCATCTTCTGTATTTAAGATACATACAACATCCAAGTTTTTTTGCACTCAAAGTGAATTCAAATGGAGCTATAAGGTAATTGCGGCTGTATAGTCATCCAATAGACTTCTGATCCCAGTGGACTTTAGTTCCTATAAAAGAAGAACCGAAAGCTATATGATGCATACATTAAAGAGTAATGAAAGCCTTTGGTTTGAATTGCTGCCAGAAGAAACTCACAGACAATACTCCTGCCAAAGCTGCATAAGGCTGAATAGCTGGTTTTGCAACACGAATGGCTACAACACCGTTCAATCTTTCCTTCTCTTCAGAGTAAAAGTTTCTGTAAACTTTAACACCTGCTGATATAACATAATTCAGGTTAGAAACGCCCTCTCATAGGAAAATAGATTCTTTCTAGACGTTTTATGTTGTTTTAAGTAGCAATTGTAAAGATCTTCAAACCTTCTTCTATACTCTCAACTCCAGGAAGAACTTTGGCAAGACCCTCCAGTCTCAGCATTTCTGAGAATGAAGTATAATGATGAACATCCTGCCCTCATCAAAATGTTAAATACGAAGATGTATAGTGTGTGAACTCACAAGGAAGAACTGACAGAGATACAACGATTAGTGGACTACCTGAACTTCAAGCAGCAAGCATTTATTGAACAAAATAAAAGCTCCTGAACTAATTCTGAGAGTACAAAGGAGGAAACATAAGGCGAACTAGTAAGTATTGCGTAGACAAATTTTGAAGTCAAGATATGAATGTGATGGTTCATCAACAAAAAGATTAAAACATCAGACCTCATGTAGTCTCCCACTGCACATCTTCCTTCAACAGTTTTCAGACCATCTGGCGAATGAGAGACACCCGGAAATAAAAAAAAACGAGATGGAGCAAATTAAACTATTTACTACACTCAAGTAAACAGAAAAATGTACCTTTCAATTGTGTGAAGTAAGGCTCTTGGACATGAAGCTCAAAGTTGACCTTCTTCAACATCTGAAAGAATGAATCTTTTATTTTCATCAAATATATTAACTAACTTTTTCCCACTCTGTTTTAATGCATATATTTCAAAGTTTACATACATGTACTAAGTCATGTCCCAAGCCATGAAACAGTTTGCTGTATTTCTCCAAGTTAGAATTTTTATTAGCACCCTCGGAAGCTAGACATTCAGACAGAGCCCTTGCTAGAAGCTTATACACCGCTGGTTTTTCTGTCAATTGAAAACATTTCTGAGAAATTTCAGTTAAGCCTCTTCATCATTCCAGTACCATAATTAGCAGAACCTACCAGTTGAATCTGTATCTTCCTCGAGGAGATGAAGGCAAAAATCTCTGGTCAGATCAAGATCGAAACTTGGAACGGTTTCGTCTAAGTGAGAGCGCAGAGTAAAACATAGAAGTGATTCCATACATTCACGGAGATTCACCGACTTTGTTCCCGGCGATGTTGGTTGCTCCATTTTCGTCAACAAAAACGCGAAAGTGAATCGTTAAACTACCCTTAATTAAGTAAAATTCGTTAAAATAACCTTAATTCAGAAATATTTGTTAAAATACCCTCAAGTTTGCAAATATTACAAGATGTTATAACAAAAATTCGAAATCGTTAATAAGACCTTGACCTCGTTTTCCAAACGCTGTCGTTGCCAATGGCGTAAGGTTTACTAGAAGGTGTGACACGTGAGGAGCACGTGAAGCTTTTTCGTGGAGAGTGTCACAGTCAATGGTGCTGGTGTAGAACCTTAACCTCGACCTCGTTTTCAAAACGGTGTCGTGTACGGTTTATAGAAGAGAGACGTGAAGGTTCTCGTGGAGAGTGTCACAGTCACACACATGGCATATTCTCAGTGCTCTGACTAGAGTATATACCTCTGATAAGCCCCACCACTGCTAAACCATGTTTCTCCTGACCTCTGTTTAAAGATCCGAATTAAAGAATATTCTCTCGGGTCTACCCAACGACCCGCTTTGATGGACTGGATTCCGTGTCCGTGCTGGGGAACCAACGGTGATGATGTAAACGCCGGAGAGGTGGCGGATCGTGATCCCGTGCTTCTAGTTTCTGGTATTGGAGGCTCCATTTTGCATTCGAAAAAGAAGGATTCAAAATCTGAAATCCGGGTTTGGGTCCGGATATTTTTGGCCAACCTTGCCTTTAAGCAGAGCGTCTGGTCTCTCTATAATCCCAAAACTGGTAGTAAATCAACTCTCTTTTTGCACTTTTTCTTATAAAGTTTGAGTCTTGCTTTGTACTTTTTTTTTTAGCAGTCTTTATTTGAGCTTTGATCAGAGAGAGATGATTTCCAACTTTAGATTAAGTTTGAAGTCATGGACTTTATATTACTGTATCAGTTTATCTTATGAGTTTAAGAAACGTGAGTTATGAATCAGATCTTTTAATGTGTGTCTTTTTTGTTGTTGGCAGGTTATACAGAGCCGTTGGATGAGAATATTGAAATCGTGGTCCCTGATGATGACCATGGACTCTATGCAATTGACATTCTAGATCCCTCCTGGGTAAGATCGGTCTTTCATTCCTTAGAATTGCTTGTTACTCATTGGCTACTTCTATGTAGTTCTTAAGGTTTAGGGGTGAGTATCTAGTAAGTTGTTCTTTCTTGATGTCAAACCTCAGTGTCTGTTTTGCTGGAATTGTATTTTTTTGGCTTAACGTTACTTCTTTGTTTCGGTCGTTTCATTGTTTCTAAGGATGGAGTTAGCTTGTTGTTTTCATGTTATTATATATCTGATATCACAAACTTTGCTTTTTCCAGTTTGTAAAGCTTTTTCACTTGACGGAGGTTTACCACTTCCACGATATGATAGAAATGTTGGTTGAATGCGGTTATAAGAAGGGGACTACGTTATTCGGATATGGTTACGATTTCCGGCAAAGCAATAGGTGATTTTGCTAAACTTTACTGTTGTCACGACACCTGATATTGTAGTTCCCGAGATTTTATAGATGTTTTTGCTTGTATCATTCTTGCAGGATCGATCTACTAATACAAGGTCTGAAGAAGAAACTGGAAACTGCATATAAATGTTCAGGGGGCCGAAAAATCACTATCATATCCCATTCAATGGGAGGACTTATGGTTTCATGTTTCATGTATCTACATCCGGAGGTATTATAATCACCAACTAATATGATCTTCGGTTCTAGGCTTCTAGCTGATGTTTAGAGAGTACCCTATTCAAACACGATATTGAGTGAGTCTCTGTTCTCTTTACTGGCAGGTTTTTGCCAAGTATGTAAATAAATGGATTACAATTGCAACGCCTTTCCAAGGTGAAACGAGTTATCTTTTTGACTTTTTGGAAAGTTGTTCATAAGAGAAATAGCCGGTTTCATTGGAAATGACTTAATTTTTGTTAACAGGAGCACCAGGGTGCATCAGTGATTCACTCTTGACTGGAGTACAATTTGTGGAAGGGTTAGAAAGTTTCTTTTTTGTGTCACGGTGGACGATGCACCAACTGGTAATATACCCTCAAAGTTTTGGGGTTCTGGCATATATTGTTTGAGTTACACTTAGATTTTTGTGAGATTTGAGTTCTTCAGGATACATGATACTCTTTACTCCTAGACTGATGAATCTGTTTTTTCTTTTTCTTTTTGGTTTTAGTTGGTCGAGTGCCCCTCTATATATGAGATGATGGGAAATCCTGATTTTAAGTGGAAAAAGCAACCAGAGATTCGAGTTTGGCGGAAGAAATCTGAAAACGACGATGATACTTCTGCAGAACTGGAATCTTTTGGCCTAATCGAGAGTATTGATCTATTCAGCAATGCACTGAAAAATAACGAGGTATGAAATCAACGCACTCAGCTTTTGTTTCTCATTTGCATTGGCTTGAGATGTTATTTTGGTCACTGGAGATATAATCAAACATCTAAATTATGTATTGTAGCTAAGCTACGGTGGGAATAAGATAGCTTTGCCCTTTAACTTTGCTATCCTCGACTGGGCTGCTAGTACAAGAGAAATTCTCAACAAAGCGCAACTTCCTGATGGAGTTTCCTTTTATAACATTTATGGAGTGTCACTTGATACACCCTTCGATGTTTGGTATTCACCAGAGCTATCATAGTGTCTCTATTGCCTGAGACATTTTTTGTTGGTTGGTCGATTCTAACTGCTTCACCACGTTAAAAAAACTGTACTTTTTTTCTGCTACAGTTATGGCACAGAGACTTCTCCAATTGAAGATTTGTCTGAAATATGTCAAACTATGGTGAGTGAAATGACTCTTCTTGAGAAAAGTAGTTAGATCCCTTGTAAAAATTCGAAAACTTGCGTTTCTCTATCCCACCTTGGATTTGTTATCTCTTGGCATTCTTTCAGTTACTATTATACTTCTATGTTTGATTTGAGAGTCTCTGCATTTTTTAATCTTGTTTCAGCCTGAGTATACATATGTGGATGGAGATGGAACTGTACCTGCCGAATCAGCTGCAGTAAGCTACTTTCTTGTTCATCTCTGAGTTCTCTCGGTTTTGGTGAAGCAAATTTGTTACTGGTTCTGTTGTCACTTGTTTAAATCCCTTAACAAAACCCATACGTTTCTTCTAACCTTTCTTTGCAGGCTGCTCAGTTTAAAGCAGTTGCGAGCGTAGGAGTTTCTGGTAGCCATCGTGGGCTTCTCCGTGATAAAAGAGTATTTGAGCTGATCCAACAATGGTTAGGAGTAGAGTCTAAGAAGGCTAAACGGAAACAGTTAAGGACTCGCAAAGTTGTTGATTCTGGCTAAATCCAAAGCCTAGTAAGTAAGCCTAGTAGGTAGGCTTACTTATTAAGGATCTTGTTTGAATAGTTCAATAATAAAGAACTTCCTATTATTAAAGTGTGATGATTGTAATCAAATTAATATGCTATTGTAAGTTATGACATGTTTGTGCATGGAATTGAAAGAAAGCATATGGAATTCTTATTACACTATTTTTCTATAATGTAATGGGGACAACATGTAAAACGTTTCAAGACTAGTCATTATTTAACAACAGGACATCCTTTAGCAGCTCCTGATTTTGTTCAAATAACCTTTGTTTTATCTCATTACAAAAACACTGCTAATGGAATCATGCATTAATCATATATACCTTTTGCCTTTTTGTTCCACCAACTAAACATTCAAAATTACTCTGTTGATCTCTGTTTCTTTAATTAAAACGTTTAAAGATAGTCATTTAACAACAAGACATCCCCTTACCAGCTCCTGATCTTGTTCAAGTGACCTTTGTTTTAACATCATAACAAAACACTGCTAATGGAATCATTAATCATAACCTTTTTGCCTTTTTTTTTTTGGTTTCACCAACTGATTTTCTGAGAACAACATTGTCCAGAATCATCCTGCCAAGAACAAATTGAACATGGAAAATGACTCTGTTTCTTGCGTTTGTAAATCCATCCTTACCAATAATTTTCTTTTGTATAACTTTTGACACTCTCACATGTTTTTTATATTACACCATTCTTTCATAAGTAGTTGCAAAGAAGAAAGAAAATAATTTAATGAAATAATTACTTATTTGTCTTAATTAAAACATCTATAATAAAGAAAAACAAAGGCAAAAGAAACGACGAATTAAGAAAATAATAAAAATGTAGACTTTTTTTTTCTTTTGGGGTTGGAACATTGCAGTTCGAAAAATTGAGAGATTCAGCTGCTAATGCTTACTGATTCGCGGATAAACAGAGCTGATGGAATCGATCGGCGACGACGATTTGCTCAGAAGCAAAACAGTTTCCCATCGGAGAAGAATCTCGTTTACGATTCTTCTTCTGCTAATCTCGTTTACTACAAGGGTCTCTGGTTCGATTGACGAATCTGGAAGAAGAGTGATTGAAGCGAGAACTGGGCAAGACTTGATTTGGGTTGTTCAGCTTTCCGATCTTCATTTCAGTGTTCATCATCCCGAAAGAGCCATTGATTTCAAAAACATTGTTGGTCCTGCTCTGTCTCTTATCAACCCTTCTCTCGTCCTAATCACCGGTGATCTCACAGGTTTATATCTCTCTCTCCTGAATTCGAATTTGTGGATCTCTCGTTTGTACGGTTCGTTTGACGATGTTTGTTTATAGGTTCTTAGGTTTTACTTATGCTTCTTATATGCAAGTCTGAAGCTTTATTGATTTGAGTTCGATCTTTCCCCCAAAATTAAAACTTTAGCTTTGGGAACCATTGTGGTTAGATGTAGCTGGTTGATTTTTTGTTCTTAATTTGGTTAATCAGATGGGAAAAGCAAAGACATGCTAACAATGAAGCTAAATGAAGATGAGTGGTTAGAATACGAGAGTGTGATGCAAGATGTTGTCAAAAGAAGTGGGCTGAATAAGAGCATATTCTATGATCTTAGGGGTAACCATGACAACTTTGGTGTTCCCGCTGTTGGTTCATCTACTGATTTCTTCTCCAAGTATAGCATCAATGGACAGATGGGAAGGAAAGGAAATGTTAACGCCATTACTGTTGAGGTTGGTTGTTACTCTCTCCCAGCTTGGTCTATTGTTTTGGTTGAGATCATTGATTGTTTAAGTTTGGGTTGGTGAAGGACTGATTTGCATTTGAGATGAAGGTTATCTAACGGTTCTGTGTTTTGTTATTATACAGACTAGCGAACGTAAACATCTGTTTGTTGGTGTTGACACCACAATGCATATTGGATTACGTGGCCCGACAAATCTCTTTGGGCATCCAACTGATGAGCTTTTGAGCTCACTCGACTCACACCTATCGCAATGGGATAACCAGTCAGCAAAACCTGTGGCAAAAATATCGTTTGGGCATTTCCCGTTGTCATTCACAGCGCTGTCACGTTCTCAAAAGAGCCTTAAAGATGTTTTTCTGAAGCACTCCATCTCAGCTTATTTGTGTGGCCATCTACACACAAAGTTTGGCAAGAATCTTAAAAGACATCATCACTCTGGTGGTATCAGTTTATCAGATAATGACTTGTTTCAGCTGAATATGAGGCAGAGTAGTGCTGAAAGTACTTCCAACTGCTCATTTGGAGCCTTGCCAGCTGCAGACTTCTGGGAATGGGAGATGGGTGACTGGAGAAAAAGCAGGGCAATGCGGATCATGGCCATTGATAGGGGCCATGTTTCATACGTTGATCTTGACTTCAAGTCAAGATCTCAGAAGACTATCATATTACCGACCTTTCCGTTGGATTCACGTTTTATGTCAACATCCTTTGCACGTCACAAATATGAATGCCAACATATGATCTCATCATCCTATGACACAATAAGAGCCATTGTGTTTTCTCATTCCCTGGTTGTGGAAGTTGTAGCTAAAGTTTATGACTCGAGCCCTGGATTTGACAATCTGGTCATGGAAGCTCCAATGAGAAAACAAGGAGGTGACACTTCTTCCGGGGCAACATTCTTTTCAGTTCCATGGAATTATAGGGCCTTTGAAGATCCCTTGCCTGATAGATTTTGGCTGCAGATAGAAGTCACTGACATCAGAGGCAGATTAACTTTATCAGAAATGCGACCATTTTCTATCAATGGTCTAAGCTCTAAAGTCTCATGGACATGGAATGAGTTTCGTGTCATGGGATGCCAATATGCGGCATTATATTACCCGATTCTTTGGTCTGCTCTATATATGTTGTTACTCGTATTTCTTGTCCCCAAATGCATGATCATAGTTTTCAAGAAGCAGTACACTCTCAAGAAGTTTATTGCGAAGAAGGGACCAATTACACTTGTACTGTGGATTCTCCAAGACCTCTGCAGAATGCCTGTGGTATGGTTCGGTTACACGGCATACCTGTTGTATCTCATATTCTTTCCTTGGTTCTCTGGTGAAGTGTTTACTGATTCGGGGAACAGAACATACATGACTATTATGGGATGGGTGGTCAGTAGCTCAGGCGCAGATAAGAAACATGAATACATTGGACAACCCGATGTAATGGTTCTGGT
>NC_025699.1:804221-822763 GCF_000633955.1 Camelina sativa | reverse complement strand
AGTACACTCTCAAGAAGTTTATTGCGAAGAAGGGACCAATTACACTTGTACTGTGGATTCTCCAAGACCTCTGCAGAATGCCTGTGGTATGGTTCGGTTACACGGCATACCTGTTCTATCTCATATTCTTTCCTTGGTTCTCTGGTGAAGTGTTTACTGATTCGGGGAACAGAACATACATGACTATTATGGGATGGGTGGTCAGTAGCTCAGGCGCAGATAAGAAACATGAATACATTGGACAACCCGATGTAATGGTACTGGTGATACCACATGTGATCTTTGTTGTTATCCCCAGTGTCGTGGTTGTGTGTTGTCTGGTTGCCGAGAGAGAAATGTACAAAGATCACATTCGTACCGTCTCTGGCAAGAAAGAGGATGACCATGTCCATGACTGGGGAAGGAAGAAGAGATCACAACGCCGGTCGCTGCTGTTCTCTAACAGAAGACTGTTTCGAAAATCGCTTTTGGTGGCTTCGTTGGCTCTATATTGGAAACATTTCAAGGTACTACTACGTCTATAGTTTATTTTCTGCTTTGCAATTGTCATCCGTTTTTTGCTGTTTTATTATATCTTCAATCACTAATGAAAGTAATTGTTTTTATTGACATAACAGAATTGCTGGGCTATAGCTAGAGCATATGAGATGAATGTGGTTCATTATCCAGGTTACAGCCTTGTAGTTCCTTTATTGCTACTCTATGTTATCTGGAAAACACATAAAGTTCCATGAGATATGAAAAGAACGCTCGGTAGAAATGTTGGTGAGTTATGAGAGTGATTTGATTTTTAGGGATTTTGTTGCATTTTTGTAATGTGTTGTTTGATAGAGTTGGGACATTATTTATAGAGTACAATTGGGAAAAACCGAATTTGAGAATCAGATTCCATTATAAGTGGCTTAACCAACAACTCTACCCCATTGGACTAATTAAAGATGTCTTCAGCAAAGTGTTTTCTTCTAGCACTATCAATCAAAGTTTACGAGTCTCCATCAGATAGGAAGAGTATTTTTAACAAGCTGCAAGTGCAATGTGTTTTCTTCTAGCACTGTGTATCAAAGTTTGTGATCATGAATCATATCGGATTTTGCTTTCGAATAATATTTGATCAACTTCATATCAGTCTTTTTTGGTCCATCAGTAATTGGCTTTTGCTGAATGTATGTGTGTGTGTGTGATTATGATAACGCGTCCGGTTCAGGCATCATGATATGAATCCAAAAGAAACCGCATACATACACACACACACATTACATCAACTGCTTTGTAATGCAACGAGACTATTTTGTAAAAAAAATTATAGTTGAAACATTTAACATATAGATAGAGAAGTGCACAAGTTTCATCACACAGCATATAAGCCAACACAAGAATAACAATAGAAAGACCATGACAAAAGCTTAAGAAAGAACATACATGAATTCTCTCATGCGAGAACAAGAGACACATAGAGAGTCTATTTTTGCGTCTTATTCTGGAAGAGGAACAAGACTCGGAACGTAAAGACTGCCACATCTATAAGTGCTACGGCCACGTGCATACCACAGTGGTCCTGTCTCAACTTGGTTTTTGATCTCACCTCCCTCACTAATTTCGTAAAAGCTGGGACAAGCAATATCATCATCCTTTATTTGTACATCATCTTTATCCTCCTCTTGGACAAGAAGTTTATCGCACCATAACATGAGACCACCACCACCACCATTGGTCTTGTCGTGGATAAAGTATGTGGGAATACTGTGAGCGTAGGCACGGGGATTCAATATAGGGAGATGAGGGTGAGTCACATTAAAATACTTAGTCCATGAGACAGCAGCAGCAGCATCAGTCACCTTGTTTGTGACCCAAACCTCGATCCTTGGGGTGTCGTCGTGTCCAACGCGGTGTTGATGCAATAAAGAAAGCCTATCTCCTCCGAAGCTTGACAAGACAAATAAATCAAGAGGCTCGTGGTGGACCAGATCCATCTCAATCTTAACGGGGAAATTAGAAGAACATGTTAAGGGCTTGAATGTCTCTTTGGAGAAATCGAAACTTTGGATGAACATTTGGGAGTAACTCCGCGCACTCCTGAGTTTAGCAAGCCAATACATGTTTCCCTTCATAGACACATACTGCCACAACATGATCCAATCGAAAGTAATAGCAGGAAAGACTCTCCAGAGTTTAGATTTGAAGTCATATATCTCATACTCAATACTAGTTGGGTAGTAGTGAAACTTCAAAACCTTGTAGTTGTGGTCATTATTGTCGTATCCAAAACCGTACTTATCAGAAGAATCGTAAGAAGCATGCAAGGGGGGTTCAATCCATTTGACTGCGCTGCTGCTGCTGCTGCTGCTGCTTAAAACCGGATTCCAAACTGCAAGCTTGCACCTTTCCTCGTTTCCGTCACGAAAAACGCATAGGCAATAATCCGTCGCAGTGAATAACAGAATTAAAACAATTATGAATTTCACTACCCACAATCAACTCGGACGGGAGTGGTAGAGTTAAGAGATCAAGGGTCACCGGATTCATGATTTGAAACGTAGTATGATGGATTCGAATGAACCGTCGTCCTGCATCATTTTCCTGGGAGAGATCCAAGTGTTTGTAGATGAATCTATTGTCCTTGAAGACATCGTACCATTCTTTGCACACCGACTTGGCTCGCATCACATCCTCGATCCGAATCCTGATAAGTATCTCTTCTTCTACCACCTCACGAGGCAGCGACGGCCAAAGCTTTTTTGTTTTTGACGAAGCCGCCGCCATGCGAGGACAAACAAATAAACTCTTAAAGTTTCAGTTTTGAACAGTAGAGGAAATTTTAAGAAACAAAGAGGAATGATATTTGACGGCGGGAGAAGAAAGCTGCTTCGAGAGAAAGAAGATTGATCGATCATATTGGGCTTCTATAATATTTTTATTTATTATTAGACTTTTGGGCTATTGATAACCCATTAGCACTCAAAACCCGATTTTTTTAGTTATAAATTTTTTGCTTTTTGTTTTTTTGGGTAAATTAAATTAATGAATGGTTGGATTCATTGTTTGACCCAAAGCGTATTGGTCAATTAGCTTTCCCTTAATCTGTTAAAGTGTTTTGATATGTGGGTAAATTAAGTTTGTTTGTCTGATTTTAAAGATCAAACTCTAACTCTAAAATTTTCAAGCTCATTGATTATCACCTTCCTTTTGGGTTATGGGTGTTATATTAAACTTGATTTTCGATTTCAAATATTGCATATTGTTTTGATGATGATATGTTATAAATCTCGACAAGGCATATTTCTTTCACCGTAAGGTTGCCGTAATTTTCTACCGGAGTTGTTGGGAGTTAGCTTTATAATGTTTATTTTATTGCAGTTAGATTGTTAATTTGGAATTAGTTTATTTTTATTTCAGAAATTTCCTATAATTTTCTTTTAGGTTGTCCATATTATTCTGTTTATTTTAGTATCTGAAAGGATTGATCATCATATTTGACGAAGCTCGGTAAATTTCGTATTTTATCAATCTATTACATCTCTAAATATATTTAATGAAATATGTCTTTTAGACTATTTGCAGTACTTTGTATACTATAAAGTATATATGTTAATAACCATTATCAAATGATAACTAGGAAAGAACACTAAAGCGCCAGATGGTACTTTGTGAATAATTATTTCCAAATCTCTGAAGGTTACAGCCGGTTTCATACACCACAAACCGAAACTAGCCCTGGAGTAATCTCATGTGACACAATAGTAAAACATAAAACACCATTAGTGATTACTAATGCATAATTTGTTCAATAAACATCATTTGTGAATACTAATGCATAGTTGTTCTATAAACTAGTTATTTGAAATTGTTTTTTACCAGAGCTTTGCAGAAACAGACGGTAATGTCTTTTGTTATCACTTATAAAAAGAGAATTCAAAAATAAAAAACAGCTCTGCATAAAAATGCGAAATTAGCTTCCCATACTCAAAATAATAAGTAAAACATAAAAAATGGTTAATACTGTTAAAAGGAATTAACAAATCTTCTAGTTTTTCAACCAGAAACTGAGCTAAACCAGAGTTAATTTAAAACTTTTCATGACTTAATAAAGGTAAAATTGTGACTACAAGTTTATATTCGATAGTATGTTTATATTTAATAGGTGAAAAATGTCATAAAAACTCTAAACTTATCAAAAATGTTGAAAAAAGCATGAACTTTGCTTGTGGGAATCGAACCCATCACCAATGAAGAGAACAACAAGTTAAGTAACCACTAGACTAGAGAACTTTATTGATGTTGTTACACAGACAAATATACTTATCCGCTTCTCTTTGTCTTTCTCTTTGTCTTTAGGGGATTTTGTTGCATTTTGTAATGTGTTTATTTGATAGAGTTAGGACATTATTTTCGCATCCAACAGTTATTTATTTATGCTGCTGATATACAATTACAAGTCTAATTCTTTTTATCTACATTATCAGCTCACAGCTTCCATACAAAAAAAAATTGCAATCAGTTCAATCTTTTCTCTTCACTTGTAGTAGTTGTATCATCCACTCCATATTTTAACTAATCCGATGAACTTTAAAAGAGAAATTAATAAGAATGGATAATTTTCAAAATTAATTCTAATGGTATTTGTCCACTTACGCCTAAAAAGGCGTGTGGGAGAACATAAAAATGTATCTAATGTTGGTTTCATGGCAGAGATGGGCTTACAGATTGTCGGCCTGATGAGGAAGCAATAATAATTAGTGGGCTCACCAAGCCTAATAGCAGAAAAAGCCCAGTGTGGCCCATTTCACACACGAAAGGGACAGAGGCGCCGCAATCTTTCCAGCTTTTACACCATTGATGCTTCCTTCTCCATCTGTATATTTTTTCATTGTTTGCAGCCTCCCATGATTTCGATTTCTGCGGCTTCCACATCAAGAGCTGGAGAAGCTGTGGACCAGTCTCAGGAAACAGAGAGTCAAGAGCTTGCAATGATTGCAGCAGCGGGTGCAGAAGAACTAAGGATTAAAAAGAAGAAAATAAGAGCTCTAGAGGAGAGCGCAAGAAGGGATGCAGAGGAGAGAAAGGAGCAAGTAAGGGTTGCACAGGAGAGACAGGAGAAACTAAGAGCTCTACGGGAGAAAGTAAGGGCTGTAGAGGAGAAAGTAAGGGCTTTAGAGGAGAAAGTAAGGGCTGTAGAGGAGGAGGTAAGGGGTGCAAAGGAGAGAGCAAGGGCTGCAGAGGAGAAAGTAAGGGCTTTTGGGTTGAGTCCGTTGGAAAAGCAAAAGTAGTAGATGCACAACGGGTAAAAGAATAGGGTGTGGATGATGATGTTTTAAATTTGTAGTGCATTAAGCGAAGTTTTTTATGCTTTCCTAACTAGTTATGTTTCATTTGAATTCATGTTTCAGATGAGTGTTCGATTTGAATCATGTTTAATTATGTTGGTATACTCTTAACATATTTTGATCAAGGAACTGAAACTTTCAAATAAGCAGGTTATCGAATTTACAAAATGTATTTTTTTTAGCACTCTTCACCTGCAATGACATGAGAGGATAACAAGGTGGCAACGAAATTCTTTCATAGGCTTTTAAAAGAAAAGAAAAAAAAGGTGCATAGAGACTTCAACTAGGCGTTGCTTGCCAAACAAGCCTGCGTATTTTTCATAATCCTCATTGCTTGTTTGCTAAGCTTTTCAAAAGCAGATACTTCCCGGAGGGTGAGTTTCTTAATTCTTCCCTTGGTGCTAAACCGTCCTATGCTTGGCGAAGCATCCTCTTTGGTAGAGATCTGTTACGCAAGGATCATTGGTAATGGTCGTTCCAAATTGTTATGGTCTGATCCTTTGGGATGGTGTAAGATGGAGACCTCCCTTGATGAAGCATTGCTTAGTCAACATTGATCTCAGAGTAGCCAGTATCATTGATACCATTAGAAGAGATTGGAATCGAGAACTTGTGCAGGATCGATCTGTTTTACCCAGATGATGTTGAGCTTATTTGCAAAAGTAAACCTCTTGTTGACAGAGAGGATTATTGGATTTGGCAACCTACTAGAAATGGTATCTTCTCAGCCTGAGAATCTCAGCCTACTACATTGCTTCCCAATCTCATCATGATGCTTCGCCGTGTTTTTCCTTGGATCCTCTAAGATATTATGGAAAAATCGGAATAAAAATGGTCTTTGAAGGGCTGACTATATATATATTATGGGATGGGTGGTCAGTAGCTCATCAGGCGCAGATAAGAAACATTATGAATACGTTGGACTACCCGATGTAATGGTTCTGGTGATACCACATGTGATCTTTGTTGTTATCCCCAGTGTCGTGGTTGTGTGTTGTCTGGTTGCCGAGAGAGAAATGTACAAAGATCACATTCGAACCATCTTTGGTAAGAAAGAGGACGACCATGACTGGGGAAGGAAGAAGAGATCACAACGCCGGTCGCTGCTATTCTCTAACAGAAGACTGTTTCGAAAATCACTCTTGGTGGCTTCGTTGGCTCTATATTGGAAACATTTCAAGGTACTACTACGTCTATAGTTTATTTTCTGCTTTGCAATTGTCATCCGTTTTTTGCTGTTTTATTATTTCTGCAATCACTACTGATTTAAGTAATTGTTTTTTTGTCATAACAGAATTGCTGGGCTATAGCTAGAGGCCTAGAGCATATGAGATGAATGTGGTTCATTATCCAGGTTACAGCCTTGTAGTTCCTTTTTTTTGCTACTCTATGTTATATTGATTGGATTAAATAAACATAATAATGATCTTTATATAATTATATGTTGGATCACAAAAAACTAAATATAATGATGAGTATACTGAAAATTGTATTACAATTTTTTTTGGAGGTAAGAGAGAATTAAGGTAAATTAAATTAATAATTGTAGTATAATAGTTTATTTCATTAAAACATTGCATACTTTTACAAATAAAATAAAATATGTAAGAAATAATCAAACATCTAAATAAATAATAAAGATGATTTCTTTAGCTTGACTGTCTTATTGTACAATGATCAAAAATAATATTTTTGATTCTACATGATAATTTTTTTGTATAGCCATCAAATTTTTATTATACATATGTAATTTAAAATTTAAAATAATAAGAAAACAAAGAAGTAAGACTATCCTCATTGGTGTTTGTAAGGGGTTTCTTAGAATTTTCCTTAGACCAAAATAATAATAAAATAAGCAACATTCTTCAACAAATCAAAGGAACATTTTCTTACTTGATACCTTCCTTTATATTATTAAAAAATGATTTAAGAAACAAAACAATGAGGACAGTCTAAGGAAACAATACATACCTCCTCAATCCTTACCTGCGAGTAAGATTAAAGAAGTATCTGAAAGGATCGATCAAGTCTCTTATTTGATCAATCTATTACATCTCTAAATATATTTAATGAAATATGTATTCTAAACAAAGATTTTCTATAGCTGGGTTCATTGACCTTGATGAACCTAATTTAATTGGTATGTCTGTTCTACTATATTTAAACCTTCTTTGATTAGATTTGTTTAATTTTTCAAATATTTCTTCATTGTTTGAAGGCCATAAACTAAGATAAACCAGATTTATTTAAAACTTTTCATGACTTAATAAAGTTATATTAGTGATTACAAGTTTATATTCAATAGTTTATATTTAATAGGGAAAAAATGTCATAAAAATTCTAAACATATCAAAAGTGTTGAAAAAACCAGGTTGTGTTAGATTAAATAGCTAACTTTAGTTGATTTTCTAACTAAATGGTTAATTTTTATTGGCTTGACCAAAAAAAACACATCCTCAAGTCAATTGACAAAAAAAATAAAGTCAACGTTAACACTGGCAATCGAACTCATCACCCAACGAGGACAGCAATAGAGAAATTTATTGAAATTGTTACACAGACAAATATACTTATGTCGCTTCACTTTCTCTTTCCCTTTAGGGATTTTGTTGCATTTTTGTAATGTGTTGTTTCATAGAGTTGGGACATTATTTATAGAGTACAATTGGGAAAAACCAAACTTGAGAATCAGATTCCATTATAAGTGGCTCAAACCAACAACTTACCATTGGACTAATTTAAAGATATCTTTAGCAAAGTAATATTCCTTAAACCAATTCTTAAAAAAAAAAGCATATTTATCTTTACAAATAATTATTCTGTATCCTTTTGCTTTTTTTATTTTTAACAGCTGGACCAAAAGTAAAAAAAGCGGTTTAGCTCTCTATCCGCCGGTAAAAAATATACTCACTAGAATAAAATAAGGAATGACGTCAGCAAAAGCGTGATGTGTCACTGTGAACTCACATCAAAATCATACGTCGCCGTAACAGTCAAACTCCTAATTAAATTCTTCTTCCTGAAACAATTTTCAAGTTTTTAATTTTCGGAAACATCCATCATTCAGTGGAGTTAAGTTTTTCTTTAATTAATCAAAATTAAATTTAAAAGTCGCTATCGCTTTGATCAATTCATTCGTCCGTCTCCCTAATAATACCTTTCTTCTTCTTCTTCTTCTTCAGTAAGCTTCCTCTCCGCCACTGTCTGTATCTGAAAGACTACTTTTTTTTTTTTTTTTTTAAAAAANNTTTTTTTTTTTTTTTTTTGAAAAAAATCGCTGCTTTATTTATCCCATTCGAGGTTTTCTTCTTTTTTCTTTCTTATTTTGATTTTAGAATCCGACCCTTGTGAATGAAAGCTGCAAAACGTTTGCGATTTCTTCTTATTTAGCTTTTGCGTTATTGCTCCTTCTTCTTACTCAACTAGTGATATTTGTTTCTAAATTAGGTTTTATTTTGCAATTTTTATCAGTCTAAGTCTATGTTATAGATGACAATGGATGCTGATGTGATGGAAACTGAGACCATTGATCAAGTCGTCTCTGCCTCTCCTCTCCAATTTGCAAGAAGGTTTTGTTTTTTTTTTCCTTATGTATTCAAGTCTCTGTTTTTGCTTTCCTCAGAGAAGCCATCTAATATTTGATGTTTTTTTTATATTATTACCCAGTTATCAGGTTGAGGCTCTTGATAAAGCTATCAATCAAAACACTATTGTCTTCTTGGAGACTGGTTCTGGCAAGACCCTTATTGCCATTATGCTTCTTCGTAACTATGCCTACCTTTTTCGCAAGCCTTCACCTTGCTTCTCTGTCTTCTTGGTTCCTCAAGTTGTTCTTGTCACTCAGGTTTCTTTCTATTAACTCCTATAGTGTATACATAAAATGTGATATGCATCAGTTCTTGTCCTTTTTGTTCTACAATTTTAAGTATTAAAGATTGCTGCTTTTTTCCAAATTTAGAAACATTACTGTCACTTTCTCCATTATTGGTGTGAGACTGAGATAGATATAAAAGAATAATGTACAGATTTTTTTACTTTTGTGCTTGTGTGTTTTACGCAGCAAGCAGAAGCACTGAAGATGCATACTGATCTACAAGTTGGTATGTATTGGGGAGACATGGGGGTTGACTTTTGGGATTCTTCAACTTGGAAACAACAAGTCGACAAATATGAGGTCTCCTTTCCTTATTTTGACCACTCACATTCTCATTTATTTTTCATTCACACTAATTTTAGATGGATTAATTGCTCGCCATTTCATGAGTCTGTCTCAGACTTATATATGAATTTTGCCATATTGATTTTGTGTTTCCTACTATCTGAAGCTAGTTTCTGCTAGGCACTACTTAGGTTTCATGTTTGCTCTGGTTGCACATCCATATAGGCCCACATTTTCAAACCGTTTGGAGTTTCAAGTGTTCACTCTGTTTATTTTTTTTCTCACTTGGTTTCACAAGTGCAGGTTCTGGTGATGACCCCTGCCATTTTGCTCGATGCTTTGAGGCATAGTTTTCTGAACTTCAGCATGATCAAGGTTCTAATAGTTGATGAGTGCCATCATGCTGGGGGAAAACACCCCTATGCTTGTATCATGAGGGTGAGAACGAAAAGATTCTCCTAGCTAGAGAACTCAGACCTGAATGAAATCTCATTGAAACATATGAAATTTCTAGTTTACAATGTAACTTTGCTCCTTTTGACAGCATAGCTCCCTTTTTATGCAGGAGTTTTATCACAAGGAGTTAAATTCTGGAACTTCTGATCTTCCACGGATATTTGGGATGACTGCATCCCTTGTGAAAACAAAAGGTATATATGCATTTAACATTCTTTCTTGATTGGATTTATACATTATATTTTTCCGTTTTGTTGTTGTCTTTTCAAGTTTGGTTTTCTTCTTTGTCATTTTTTTTTTTCTTTCTCTCAACTAAGGTGAAAATCTGGATAGCTACTGGAAGAAGATTCATGAACTCGAAACTCTAATGAATTCAAAGGTTGCTTCTTTTCTTTGTCTTGAAATTTTGGTATTGTCTCTCCTGTTAATATGATTTTGAGTTACAGATAATGAATTATTTTTTTGTTCTAACCTATCAAAGGTGCCATTAGAATTAGAAACTCTTACTTAAGATTGATTTTTTGTTTGGCATACTGACTACAGAGTCATTGCAAATATTTGTTGTTCGTTTATTTTTCGTTCCAACAGTGAGAATACATCATTGGTATCTGATGCAGAAGCATCATATTTCTTAGTTACCATTTTGAACTGCAGCAAGAGTGTTGATTCTCAAGTGCTTGGCCTGTCTCAATATTTATAAAACTGAACCATATTTTCATTTTGAAAAGGAAATAAAATTATAGGCTGGTTTTATCTTGCATACTCCATCATAATAATAAATTTGTTTGATTATTAAAGGTCTATACCTGTGAGAATGAGTCTGTGCTGGCTGGGTTTGTCCCCTTTTCTACACCAAGGTTCAAGTTCTACCAGCACATGGAAATATCAAATAACAAACGAGCAAGCTTGGTAGAGAAGCTAAAAAAACTAACAATGAAGGTACGTGAACTAAGGATTAAAGTTTGTATGATGAATTTTTTTGGGTTTTGAATCAAAAAATCATAGAATGGACCTTTTTTGAGTCTTTTAGAATGTAGCTCATATTTATGATCATTCTTGTGTCATACTCTATTGAAATTGTTAACTGATGGTAGACTTATTTTCAGCATCGCTTATCCCTTTCAACCTTGGATCTCAAACCCTCTACTGTTGATTCTATAAAGAAGAGACTGTCGAAGATCGAGTTAACTCTAACATATTGTTTGGATGATCTCGGAATTTTGCTGGCGCAGAAGGTATATTTTTTCGTGGTGCTGCTTTAAGGTTTTAGATTACATAAGAAAGTAAGGAGTATGGTAATATTTGTGATTTTTACAACAGGCTGCTCAGTCATTGTCAGCCAGTCAGAATGATTTTTTCTTGTGGGGCGAACTAAACATGTTTAGCCTGACCTTGGTTAAAAAATTCTGTTCTGATGCTTCACAGGCGTTTTTGGCTGACATACCTCATGGTAATTTTTTGTTTCCTGACATGTTATGTTTGAAGATTTATTCATTTCTTTAATTTTCTCACCTCTTTGGTTCTTTTCATGTGCAAATAGGTCGTGATTGGACTGTTTCTAGCATTAAAGGAAATGTGGAGGAAGGTCTCCTAACATCAAAAACAGTCTGCCTCGTTGAGACTCTTCTTGGTTACAGGTTTGGATCGCAGACACAGTTTTTTTTTCTGCTTATTATACTGGTGTTTGAGATGACGATCTGAAATGAAAAACCTTGAATGTTTGACATTGCTTAAATCAACTCATATTGGAGTACTGTACAATGCCTTTTTTCAAACCTTTGGTTTTTTTTCCAATTCTGTTCCTCTCAATTTTTATTGATACAGCTCCTTGGAGAACATACGGTGCATCATATTTGTGGATAGGGTGATAACAGCCATTGTACTGGAATCCCTTTTAGCTGAGATTCTTCCAAATTGTAATAACTGGAAAACCAAGTACGTTGCAGGAAATAACTCTGGTCTGCAAAATCAAACTCGGAAGAAGCAAAATGAAATTGTGGAAGATTTCCGGAAAGGCTTGGTATGGTCGAGTTCCTGTGAACTGTTGTAATTATCTGCTTACTGTTATCTTTAGTTCTGAGTAACCTGTTCTTATTTGTAGGTAAACATTATTGTAGCAACATCTATTCTAGAGGAGGGTCTAGATGTTCAAAGTTGCAATCTTGTTATCAGATTTGACCCTGCATCCAACATTTGCAGTTTCATACAGTCTCGTGGGCGTGCTAGGATGCAAAATTCAGATTATTTGATGATGGTGGAAAGGTATGTTACATATTTCGCTGGTCTTCATAGAGTTTACAGCCCCATGCTTAACAGAATCTAATTTATTTCTAACTCATTTGCCACTGCCAGCGGAGATCTGTTAACACAATCTCGGTTAAAGAAATATCTTTCTGGTGGGAAAAGAATGCGTGAGGAGTCTTTGCATCATTCTCTTGTTCCCTGTCCACCTCTTCCAGATGATTTAGACGAACTATTCTTCCGCGTCGAAAGTACTGGCGCAACTGTAACTCTTAGCTCAAGCGTCAGCTTAATATATCATTACTGCTCAAGGCTCCCATCAGATGAGTTAGTCCAATACCAGCTTCATCACATATTTTTCCTTTATTTAAAACTTTGCTTCTTTATATTTCCTTTCTGATGTTTGTTTCTCTTCTTGAAAAGGTACTTCAAACCAGCTCCTAGATTCGATATAAACAAGGATCTGGGGATTTGCACCCTTTACCTTCCTAAGAGCTGCCCAGTAAAAGAAGTTAAAGCTCAAGCAAATAGTAAAGTGTTAAAACAAATTGTCTGTCTAGAAGCTTGCATTCAACTGCACGAAGTCGGAGCTCTAAGTGATCATCTTGTGCCGGACATGGTTGTGGCGGAAACTGTCGCACAAAAACTCGGTAAAATCTTCTGCACATATGTAAATTTGGGCTGTATAATAAATCTCTCGTTTAATGAGGTTTGAGTTTGCAGAGAAAATCCACTATAACACAGTACAGCCATGTTACTTCCCCCCAGAGCTAGTCTCCCAGTTTTCAGCACAGCCGCAGACAACATACCACTTCTACTCAATAAGAATGGAGCCAAACTCTCCAAGAAAATTTCATCTAAACGATGTTNACATCCCATCTGTTATGCAACGCATTGAATCTTTGCTTATAGCATACAACCTGAAGAAGAGCATCCCAAAAGTCAATATTCCAACCATCAAGGTAGAACTTGGGACTTCCAAACTGATACACATATTGTATGGTTTTTCATTTTGTTTTTTTTTTGCATCAAATGCTTTTGGTTTACTTGTGAGTACAGGTTCTGGAAGCTATAACGACANCTCATTTAAAACTCGTAGGAAATCATTTCTCGTTTGAAGTTCAAATTTGAGCCGTCTCTGTATTTTCTTTTGTTCAGGTCCTTGTGTGTAGAAGATTTCAGATAACTCTTTTCCGAGTTCTTTTAGATCACAATGTGGAAAATTTGATGGAGGCTTTGGATGGATTGCATCTCAGAGATGGGGTAGCACTTGATTATCTACTACTTCCATCCACTTATTCTCATGAAACATCTCTTATTGATTGGGCGGTAATCAGATCCGTGAATCTAACTTGTCATAAAGCTTTGGAAAAACACTTAAATTGTTCTGCCACCGGTGCTTCTCGCGTGCTACATACAAAAGACGGCTTGTTTTGTACTTGTGTCGTACAAAATGCATTGGTTTACACACCACATAACGGATATGTCTACTGCACGAATGGCATTCTTAACAATCTAAACGCGAATTCGTTATTGACGAAGAGAGAGACTGGCGATAAGACTTATATTGAGTACTATGAGAAACGGTACATATAAGTTTACACATTCCAATATGTTCTCACTATTGATATATTTGTTGCTCCTTTTATTCTATTTTTAGATGCTGAATTCTATAATCTTGTTGCAGGCATGGGATTCAGTTAAATTTTTTGGATGAACCCCTTCTGAATGGAAGACACATTTTCACGCTGCATAATTATCTCCACATGACCAAGAAGAAAAAGGAGAAAGGTATAATCTTTAGCCACAGTCTGTGATTGAGTTCATCATGATGTCATGTTGAATTCCTTATTATATTCTTTTTACTGCAGACCATGACAGAGAGTTTGTCGAACTACCTCCTGAACTGTGTCATATCATTTTGTCCCCAATATCAGTTGATATGATCTATTCATATACTTACATCCCATCTGTTATGCAACGCATTGAATCTTTGCTTATAGCATACAACCTGAAGAAGAGCATCCCAAAAGTCAATATTCCAACCATCAAGGTAGAACTTGGGACTTCCAAACTGATACACATATTGTATGGTTTTTCATTTTGTTTTTTTTTTGCATCAAATGCTTTTGGTTTACTTGTGAGTACAGGTTCTGGAAGCTATAACGACAAAAAAGTGCCAAGATCAGTTTCACCTGGAATCACTAGAAACTCTTGGTGACTCATTTCTGAAATACGCTGTTTGTCAGCAACTATTCCAACACTGTCATACTCACCATGAGGGTCTTCTTAGCACGAAGAAAGATGGAATGATTTCAAATGTTATGCTCTGCAAACTTGGTTGTGAGCAGAAACTTCAGGTAAACATTCTTCAGTCTTAACAACTCTCGAACTGCTGGAATGAAGTACCCAGTGCATCGAGGCTCTATAGAAATGTTTAGATCTCAGCAGTTTGACTATCAAATTATTTCATGTAGTTAGTAGTAAAATTGTAAAATTTTCTTCTTTGAATACAGGGATTTATCCGCAATGAGTGTTTTGAACCTAGATGTTGGATGGTTCCTGGTCAATCATCTTCAGCTTATACTCTTGTTAATGATACCCTACCTGAGTCTAGAAACATATACGTTANGCCACAGTCTGTGATTGAGTTCATCATGATGTCATGTTGAATTCCTTATTATATTCTTTTTACTGCAGACCATGACAGAGAGTTTGTCGAACTACCTCCTGAACTGTGTCATATCATTTTGTCCCCAATATCAGTTGATATGATCTATTCATATACTTACATCCCATCTGTTATGCAACGCATTGAATCTTTGCTTATAGCATACAACCTGAAGAAGAGCATCCCAAAAGTCAATATTCCAACCATCAAGGTAGAACTTGGGACTTCCAAACTGATACACATATTGTATGGTTTTTCATTTTGTTTTTTTTTTGCATCAAATGCTTTTGGTTTACTTGTGAGTACAGGTTCTGGAAGCTATAACGACAAAAAAGTGCCAAGATCAGTTTCACCTGGAATCACTAGAAACTCTTGGTGACTCATTTCTGAAATACGCTGTTTGTCAGCAACTATTCCAACACTGTCATACTCACCATGAGGGTCTTCTTAGCACGAAGAAAGATGGAATGATTTCAAATGTTATGCTCTGCAAACTTGGTTGTGAGCAGAAACTTCAGGTAAACATTCTTCAGTCTTAACAACTCTCGAACTGCTGGAATGAAGTACCCAGTGCATCGAGGCTCTATAGAAATGTTTAGATCTCAGCAGTTTGACTATCAAATTATTTCATGTAGTTAGTGTTAAAATTGTAAAATTTTCTTCTTTGAATACAGGGATTTATCCGCAATGAGTGTTTTGAACCTAGATGTTGGATGGTTCCTGGTCAATCATCTTCAGCTTATACTCTTGTTAATGATACCCTACCTGAGTCTAGAAACATATACGTTACTAGTAGGAGGAATTTGAAACGCAAGAGTGTGGCTGATGTTGTAGAATCACTAATTGGTGCATATCTCAGCGAGGGAGGTGAACTTGCAGCTTTGTCGTTCATGAATTGGGCGGGTATAAAGATCGATTTCACAACTACGAAGATCGAACGAGAGTCCCAAATACAAGCAGAGAAGCTTGTGAATGTAGGTTATATGGAGTCGTTGTTGAAATACAAATTTGAGGACAAGTCTCTTCTAGTTGAAGCATTGACTCATGGTTCATACATGATTCCTGAAATTCCAAGATGCTATCAGGTCCGATGATGGCTTCTCGATACTAGTTTGCTTTATTTTCTTTTGGCGTTTTGAATAATACTAATTTGACTCTACCGCAGCGGTTGGAGTTCCTCGGTGACTCGGTATTGGATTATCTCATAACAAAACATCTTTACGACAAATATCCTTGCATGACTCCTGGACTGCTAACCGACATGCGATCAGCTTCTGTTAACAATGAATGCTATGCTCAAGTGGCGGTGAAAGCAAACCTGCACAAACACATCCTGCATGCGTCTCATGATCTCCACAAGCACATCTCTAGAACAGTCAGTGAGTTTGAACGGTCGGCTTTGCAATCCACTTTCGGATGGGAATCCGATGTATCTTTTCCTAAGGTAACACATTTTGAAAACAAGTACCTTAACTTCTACCTTTATTTTCTTTTTTGTTTTCTCACTGTCTTTGCCAATGTCAGGTTCTTGGAGATGTGATAGAATCTTTAGCAGGCGCGATATTTGTAGACTCAGGTTACAACAAGGGTGTAGTGTTTGCGAGCATTAAACCACTATTAGGTTGTATGATAACTCCAGAGACTGTCAAGTTGCATCCTGTGAGAGAGTTGACAGAATTATGCCAGAAAGCGCAGTTTGAGTTGAGCAAAGCGAAAGGTTTCAAGAATGGTGAAGCTTATTTCACTGTTGAGGTGAAAGCTAAGGAAATGAGTTTTGCTCACACAGCAAAGGCCTCTGATAAGAAAATGGCCAAGAAATTGGCTTACAAACATGTCTTGAATTCACTTACAGAGTCTCTTCTTGCCTCCTAGATTTCTCTTCTCTTGTGGAAACTGAATTATTAGAGCTTTGACTCTCTCTTTCTATTGGCTATTAATAATAATTACCGTCATTATTATTTTTTGGTTAAATTTTTATTCCATTGATCATTATATTAATTCTATTCCCCCAGAGATCTCATGTATAATTCTTGATTAGAAAAAATTCTTAGTGACGTTTGGTTGTGAATTGTGATCTAGGAGGCACCGAGTTGAGAAATGCCCTATTTTATATATAAGGATTAAAACAGAGGATTTGAGAAAGAAACCCTAAATTGTGGACAGAAAAAGACGTGCGTGCCAAGGATTCTGCGGGCGGTCATGTTGGCAAGGAGGACATCCAAAGTAGCTGGTTTCGGAATGTCGCAGGTAAGCTTCTTTGACCTACTTCTCGTCGTCTCTGTGTGTTTTTGTTTTGATAGAATTCATATCTGTCGATGTCAGATTCGAAGTGGGATTCGTTTGTTGACGACGGCTATGACGTCATCATCTTTGCCTTCGTACCCGTATCTGTTGCTTCACATGGATGATGTTGTCGGAAACGGAGACTCTCCCGCCGCCGCCGGCAGTGAGACAGAGACAGAGAGAGTCGTGAATTTCAATTTCTACGATTTGGTGAAGAAGAGGCGAGTGACCATGGAAGAGGAGCAGAGGATCCCCGAAAGCATCTACCTTTCTCGAAACGTCGGATCTTCACGTGGCTGGATGATACGAATGAACAACGAAGATCTATCCGTACATGTTACCAACATGTTTCATCCCTCAGTTCCTAAATCCTCTCGCAAGGTCATCTCTCTGCCTCCCCTTCTTCCTTTGCCTCATTCTCTCGACCCTTCGGAGTCCACGCCTTTGACTGAGCTTGTTCGTAACGTATCTCTCTCATCTTCCCCTGACCAAGAAGACTGCATTGTGGCCGTTAAGTTTTGGGGAAGCTGTATCTCCTTTTGTAGACGACGTGATGACTCGTCGTGGTCATGGTCACACATTAACTCTCTTCCCCTGGATTTCAACGCTTCCTCCCTCATTTACTCCAACACAGCTTCGATATTCTACATCACGCCGTGGACTTTATTCGGACATGACTCCGACTGCTTGAAACCTAAGGGTTTCCCTCTTGTTGCTTATGTCCTGCTACTCGATTTTGAGCGACCGTGGAAGAGGTCGGATTCCGAGCATAAGCTGCTGCGAGGGTCCCACGACGGCAGGTACTTGGTGGAGACACCCTCCGGCGAGATTATTACCATCCTGCGTGAAATCAGTGAAGAATGGCATCTTGTTCTGCAGGGAGGAATCTGATGTTTATGTGGTAGAGACCAAGCGGTTTGAGCTGTACAAGCACGACTTGAGCGAAGGAACCGTGTCTTACGTGGGAGACATTGGAGATCTCTGCATTTTCTTTGGTAAGAACGAGCCTTTCTGTATCCCTGCCAGTATGTACCCTGGCCTTAAGCCTAACTCCATCTACTTCACCGAGAAGACTCAGGTAGCTGTGTATGATATTGCCACCCACAACATTAATGAACTACTCCCTCATCAAGAGCATCTGATTACACCTTTTTGGCTTCCCCCAATCCTTGACAAGTAATCTCAGTGCTAAAAAGTTCACATCAAGTGTTAGTCCTCCTCCTCCTGGATTTGCAAGCTCTAGTATGACTAGGATAATAAGATACATCATTGTATCTTATCTATACAAGATTTCAGTTATGTCTTAACTCTTAGCATCAAGACCTAGGTCTCTGGATCTGATGTTGTAAGTTTAGGGTACTACTCTTATAATGGGTTTTCATCATCACTGTTTTTTTTTTTTTTTTTTTTT
>NC_025699.1:781031-804128 GCF_000633955.1 Camelina sativa | reverse complement strand
GTTTTTTTTTTTTTTTTTTTGGCTCAATCAATCAATGTGATATTCTAAGATACTATGAGATACAATGAAAAGTATTCTGAACATATCGATTCTGCGAGTAAAACAGAACAGAAGAGCAAAAACAGTGTGTAGGGTTTAATAATAACATATTAAACGTGGGGCTCCTCAACCTAAGTGGCCAATAAACGAAGCAATCAATCTCGTATTGAAGCAAACCCTAAATTGGAGGGGGAGGCAGAGGAGGAAGGTTGAGGATAACACAATCATGCTTTTGGTGAAAAGAAGAATGTCGAACGTAGCCGGTGTCGGAGAACTGCGGATTAGGGTTCGTTGTTCGATCCCCCTCCCTCCCTCTCTTTTCTGTGTACTGATGAATTTGTTGTGATTTGTCGATGTCAGATACGAAGAGGAGTTCGCTTGTTGATGACGGAAACGACGTCATCATCTTTATCACCATCTCCATATATGCTACTCCCACTTGATGGTATCAGAGAGGCTCCCGCCCGTCCCCGCGCTACCAGAGGAGACAAAATAGCCAACATCAACTTGTACGACCCAGTGAATCAGAAACGAGTGACGATAGCAGACCAGAGGATCCCTGAAAGCATCTACCTTTCACGCAACATCGGATCTTCTCGTGGCTGGATGATCAGAATGAGCAACGATGATCTAACCGTACATCTCACCAACATGTTCAACCCCTCAGCTCCCAGATCCACTCACAAAGTCATATCCCTCCCGAGGCTTGTTACTCCTGACATTTCAGAATCCATGGCGACTGCTCAGGTTTGTAACGTCTCTCTCTCCTCTTCCCCTGAAAACCTTGACGAAGAATGTATCGTGGCCGTCAATTTCAAGGGAAACAGTGTCTCCTGCTGTAGAATCGGTGACTCCCAATGGCGCCACGCGCTGTCTATTTCCGACCGATCCACGTGCTCATTCGTTTTCTACTCCAATAAAGATTCCACCTTTTATCTCACGCCTCCCACTGATACATTCTTCCGCAAGGACGGTAGGGAAATGGCCGAACCTAGCTTCCCCTTCCTAACTTATTTCCGTCAACGCAGACCCTTAAAGCATCCAAAGATGGGAGAGTATGAATTCGAGCTTCTGAGAAGGTGCACTCGGACCAAACACTTGGTGGAGTCACCCTCTGGCGATGTATTCATCATTGTCTATTATGCTTTGCTAACCTGTAAGGGGAAACCCGTGTTCCCTTGGGAGACGCGAGACTTGGACTTGGATCGTCTGGAGGTGAAAACCGGGACAAGGTGGTTTATGTTGTATATGCATGATCCAACCACAGAGGAGGAGACTTATGTCCAAGACAACATTGGAGATCTCTGCATTTTCATAGGAAAGAACGAGCCTTTCTGTGTCCCTGCAAGCATGTGTCCCGGACTTAAGCCCAACTCCATCTACTTCATTGAATGGAATCAGCTTTTTCTCTACGACATTGCCGACCAGACCTTCTCAAGACTCCCTCATGACGGTCGGATTTCGAATTCCTGGATACAGCCCATCGTGATGCACAAATAATAAAACACTGGCGGGTTATATGTGTGACACAATTCTATCTAGCTAGCTCCATGTGCTTAATTAGAATTGTGTGCTTGTTGTTTCTTTCATCATTAAAAATCTATCTAGTGCAATTTGTGTTATGTTCTATCTAAGTTCAGATGGTGTCTGAATACTCTTTCTGCCTCATTAGGCTCTCAGTCTTGCTCTTATTTCAAAGAATTGTCATTAATAGCCGCATGTCTTAATTAAACAATAACAAAACTAAACTAAAATCAATCTCTACAAAAAAAAATCAAGACAATATGCAAAGACAGAAAAAAAATATCACCTTTAACCAAAATAAATTCAAGCTAAGAGCCAAAAGTTCTTGTGACGTTTGGTTGTGATCAAGTAACCACCAAGCTTACGGTTCTTTGGTTTAACCGCAATGGTCATACATGAAGCCTTCTCTAGGCAATACTTGAGAACTCCTGCTTGGCCTCGCCGTTTCTTCCATCCCCATCTCTTCAACAATCTCCAAACCGGCGGTTTCTTCTCTTCTCCGACCACTAAGAGACTCACTTGTTGTTCTTTAGCTTCTTCCACTATCTTCTCTCCTTTCTCCTTCTCTTTACCTTCTAGCCTTCTTATCTCAACTTCCATCTGTTTATTATATAGACATGATAAATTCTATCACATTTTAGCAGTTTTGAAACGCAACAAAACGCTTTTTGTTAGGATATGGACTCACCCCGGGTCGTTTTGTTTGGCAGAGTTTCTTTAAAGTGTGGACGAGTTCATCAGTCTTTACTTCCTGTTTCCGGTTCTTCCTTTTGCCTATAGCAAATTGAAATCCTTAGAATTTCAATCTCAAAAAAGTCAAGCCAAAATTGCTAATTGAGATGTAAAATTAGAGAAATGACCTTTTTTAAAAGGTTTGGAGAAATATAAGAGAAAGAGATAGTCTTGTGATTGTAATGTATGCTTCAAAGCCCATTCAAGAGCTCCAGTTGATGCAATCACTTTATCCACCACCACCATCACTCTATTCCCGGCCTCAGTGATCTCCGCCTCTGCCTCTGCCGTTTCTACCGCTGCTTCCGTCTCTTCGCCTTCACTTTCGCCACCCCTCTCAACACTCTTCCCATCATCTTGTTCCTCTGCTTCCCCTGCTTCTCCTTCTTCCTCTTCTTCAAACTCTTCATACTCGCTGCTGCTACCCTCATCGTTTTCCTCTTCTCCGATGCCCTTGTCTCCTCCGAGAAACTCGATTCTCTGATCTCTTTCTATGGAACTAGACTCTGGTTTAAACCTGATGGTTGAAGAACGGATCCGGACATGTCTTAGGCTCAACTTGACTGATTTCTTGAGCGATCTTGCCATGTTCTCCTATGAATCTTGATTCTAACAACCATACTTGTGATCTTTATCATTGTTATTGTCCGTATATACACATACGTGCAAAGAGAATTAAAGAAAAAGTAATCACAAAAGAAGTTCCTAGGACGTGCGTACCATGAGAATATATATATTAGTCCGAAATTTTATAGACAGTCGCACATATTTTTGTTGTAACGAATTTTTTTATTAAATTTGAAGATCTTTATTAATGCAGCACACGTTAATTTGCATCTCAATTCTTATAACCTCTGGTTAAATAAACCGAACTTTTTCATCTTATTCTCTGAACCGGAGGAGGAGTTGCGTAATGAAACGAAGGAGTTAGTGAAGGCATGTGGAGCTGGTGCTTATACAAAAGCTTTGAAAGCCAATACGTTTGTGTAAGACCAAAAGGATGTGGAGTAATACGTACAAGACACTCCTTTTGGTTTGTCATCATCATGTTTTCTCTGTATCTGCAGTCTTCAATGTTTCCAAGTAAGAATTGGCAATCCGGTTCATGTTTTTGTTACCTCTGACGTAAGTCTTATCCTTTCTCAAGTGACTAATGATGCTTTGGTTAATGTTTCTCTTTGTAAAACCTCTAAATTCATCTTTAATGATATTTACATCTTTAGCAAAAAAACAAAAATAGTAGTATCCATAAATAAAGAGAGTAACAGAGTATTTTTAGCGCCATTAACAAGGTCAAATTAGGGTTTCCCAACATATGGTCAAAACCTGGTTTCAAGCCCAAATTAAAGTACTTTTAATGGAAGTCTTAAATCACGTTCAATTTCCCAATCAATCATCATCGAACTTTGTAAGAGACGGATGTGATTAATCTCCAGTTTCCTTAAAAACGGCTAATTTGCAACTTGATCATATATACTCCAACACACACCCCATTACTAAAAGATTTGCAACTTGATCATAAAGTAATAAAAGATTTGTTGTTTTTGACTTTTTGTTCATATGAAAAAGAAGATTATATTAACACACATTAATCTGCAGGTTAACACAAAAACATATACACATTTGCGTAAACGGAAAAAAAAAGTTATCACAAATGAAAAACACACGTTAAGTTACTAATTCTCGACTAATGGCTATTGCTCCTTCCGTACACTAAAATGAGGCACCTTGGTTGGTGAAGAGAAAATGAGAAAAAACATATATAGTAGTATTAAAAATTGGTTATAATTAGAACACGTGATCTTCTATTATTGTCTCTAGTTGTGGTTTCTTTGATTTGGAAACAGACATCCGATGAATAAACTCCGCCGCCGAGAACTCTTCTATGTCTTCAAGATTCAGCTTCGGTCGTCCGATCAGCCTTACGTCATGATGATGATCACCTTCCTCTTGATCCGGAGACACTCTCCTATTGTCAACGCTTTTGGCACGTTTCTTGCCAGCGAGGTAGAGCCGAGTCATGTCGGATGAGTTGGCTGCGGAAGTGACACGTGTCATCGGGAAAGCGACGTACACATGGCAGCCACTTAGGTCAAGGTCATCGTCGGCGGCGAGTGGTATGAATTTCCCGCCGATTCTCAAGGATTTGGCGTCGACTAGGAAATAGCTTGGCATCTCCATCATGATCTCCGCTACTTTTGTTGGCGCGTGGATATCACGCACTCCGCCGTCCGGGAGAATCACTTTAGCCGACGACGATGATACTGAAGATGACGACTGAGACGACGGTGTCGTTTCGTATAGAACGCATGAAGCGTAGTTCCCCATATTGTTGAGTGTTAAAACTGTTAATCACTATACTATCGAGAGATCGAAAGATGAGATAAACCTGATTTTGAGAAGATCGAAGAAGAGACAAACGGAACTACTATATATATAAATTACAAGGTTAAAGATTTAATGATTAGAATAACAAATATAAGTTTCTATAAAATATGGTGAAGATGGACAGCGTTGCAACAATATAGGGAGGTTGACATTAAGAAGAGATAGTTGAATCCGCGTCTTTAACACTTTGTGTATATATGGGCATTGTTTCTCATTTTACTCCACGTTAAAAGGTAATGATTAGAAAGAGACAATTAAATCTTATCAGTTCACGTAATTAGTTTCTTTGTTTACTGCATATTTTATGATAAAAAAAAAACTTGATATGTGGAATTTTCTATTTTGGTGGGGAGATATACCCTCAAAAATATGATGTTTTAATATTTTCTGAAACTTTCTAAATGTTTTTCTCTTTGTTTATACAGAGTGTTCTACTTTCACTAGTAAAAACTTGTCATATAGTTACTAATAATTTTGTAGTTATCTCATGATTTTTGTAGCAAAAAAAATTAGTTACAAATTTGCGACAAAAAATGTTAGTAACTATTTGGTAGTAGCAAAGTTTTTCATCGTGACTAAGTGTCGCAAAGTGCTACAAATTAGAGACTACACAATTTGTAGGAAAATGCTAAAAAAAAATTTAAAAAAATATAATTAGAAAAAGAAATTAATAATAGGTTTTATTTGTTTCTTAAATTCATTATATTATATGTAGAATAAATATATATCTATACAACTATTGGAACGGAGAACAAAACGATGGCGGCGGCCGAGATGTATTGGTGGTGAACTGGCGGAAGCTTCAAAACGTAGTGGCGGTGGTAAAAGGTGCGAGCATCTTCGGTGGTCCTTCACTTCCACCACCATCTCCGACGCCATGACACAAGGGTCTTCAGATCCACCACCTCCGATGTCATTGTTGACACTAGGGTCTTCAGATCCACCACCTCCGACATCGCTGTTGACATTGATTCTTCAGATCTGTCGATGAAACCTAAAATACAAATCAAAGAAATAATTAAAACACATTAAGAAGGAGAGAGAGAGAAGGTGACAAACCAAAACAACAGCTCCAGACATATTCTGTGTTTCTAAGCCTGGAATCACTTAGAAGAATCTGTTGAATCGACAATGGAAAGAGAGAAGATGAGAAAAAGAAAAATTGATTTTCTCAAAAGTGAAGGAAAGACACGATGACCACAAGAAGAGAAAGAAAACAAGAGATGATTTCTGTTCCTTAGATTAAACTGAATCAATGGTGGATGATAAACCAAAGGACAATCCTTGCCATTTTTTATTAGCCAATAAGAAAATTCTTTTTTTTTGTTATAAAATTTTGGTAATTTACTCTCATTTAATGTTATAATTTTGATATTGAGGGTTTAGGATCTAAAAAATATTAGATTTGATTTTAAGTAAGACTTATAAGGCAAATATTTTACACTTATATTTTCATTATTTTAATTAATAGCAGATTGTTACACTTATATTTTCATTATTTTACTTTTTTTTTTCATTACCTATAACATGTTTTGTCACAAACTATGTCACAAATTTCATACAGATTTAAATTGACACTTTCAGTAACTAAATACCCACATTTAGTGACATTTTAGCTACAATTTTTTTTCCCAACTTATTAGTCACTAAGTAGTAACAATCTGTAGTAATAGTTTCCTACAACTATTCTCGTAACAAAATTCCGTAACTATATGAACGTTTTTTACTAGTGTTTTAAACATATAAATAAAAAAGTAGATGATAGAAAGTGCATAAAGTCAATAACTTAAATTTATTAAAATTAGAAGAAAACTATTTTAATGCGCTAGAGTCAACGAAGCTACCATTTTATACAACGCGGCTCAAAGTGTGGAAGCAAAGGACGCAAAACTTATTGTATTGCTTTATTACTTCCAGTTCCAGTTGTTAATTAACCTCATCTCATCACACGATATGATGGTAATATGAACATACACACGCGTGGGATCAACGCTCGATCACTTCTTGATCATTTTGTGCTTTCGGTTTAAATCTACTAACATTAAGAAAACTTTTGACTTTAATGACGCGACGGTTCCGTTAACACCGTTATAAACTTATAATGATTATGCTAATGTTGCTTCAACGCAGTATCATCTCTATATATATGTAGACAATCGTAATCTTAAATTGGAAGACAATTAATCGTGTAGGTTTAAAAACACATTTACAAATTTATATACATTCGATATGCTTTAGTTTTCTGTAAATAACTTGTCACCTGTAAAGCTTTCGCTTCAACAATTAAAGCAAGCTAGTCCAAACAAATCAAACGAATGAAACACTAGAATCTTAACTAACAGATCTTTCATATCTTTTTAGTTTTTAGTGTAACTAAAAGATCTAATTCCTCTATATTTCTAAGATTTTTAATTATTTTTCTCTGTTATATATACAAAACCCTAATAGAACCTTTCAAGACTTAACCAGTCAAAGCATCAAAAACCACTAAATATCAATCACTCATATATGTTAATTAGTAATTAGCATTTGCTTCTTCTTCTTCTTCATCATGATGAGATCACCAATTACTCTCATCCTCGTTCTAAGTCTCTTCTCATCTTCTCTTATGCCTCAAACCACAACGGCATCGTCCTTGTTCCCGTTTCCATTCCCGCTTCCACTTCCATTCTCACTTCCTTCCATCTTCGGCGGAAGTATTGCCGGTAGCGGTAATAGTAGTGATGACGAGTTAGCTAGGAGGTGTTTTCCAGACCTAGGAGACGGAGAAGCCTGCCTGGCCGAAATCTTCGGGTCATTCTTTAACCGTCAAATCATGATAGGACCAGAATGTTGCAAGGCGATCCTTGAAATCGACCATGACTGTACACAAGCCATTTTTAAACCATTCAGCAGTTCTTACTTTAGTAGTTCCGTCAATCAGTATTGCACTAATAATTAATCGAAATTTGTTTTATTAGGTCTATTTTAGCTGTGCTTGTTTAACCTTTATGTTGTTTCTTTGTTCTATATTATTATGTTTTTTTTTGTCAGGAACTTAATTCATCTCTAAAGTTTAAATGAAAATTTTGATTGTCGCCATCGGTGGTATTGTTATCATTATTTTAATTTCATAATGATTTATTTTCATCTCTTTTAAGATGGTTTACAATGACTTAGACGTGTTTTACAAAGATTAAATCAAGAAGGGTTTACAATTTCATTTTAGGGCGTTACGTTGTTAGTATATATATTTTAGAGCTTTGTTATTGTGTCTTTTCTAGTTTACTTATTTAATTACGCCGATTAGACTTTGTTTACTTTTTTTTTTTGATCAAAAGACTTTGTTTAGTTAAAGATTAAACTAGTAGTTTTTTTTCTTTTCTTTTTTCTTTCCAAGCTATCATTTTTTTTTTAAATTGTACTGTACTTCTTTCTACACATGAAATTAAGAGAATAAAGTTGGTTTTGATATGTTGGTATCTCTATTCCATTAATTAGTGAATAAATAAATAAAAGGCTAAAAAAAAAAAAGAAGGAAAGTTGAAGAATAAAATTCGCCTTTGCGAAAAGTTGCCAAAGAATATTATTTTCTTTGAGAGCAAGTGAAGTAATTAAAGAGAATTCACTAATACACTACGTCGTATCGTATGCATACATATCTTGAATCTTCTGGCCTTCATATCAGCGCACGATTTAAGATTCGGATTAAAAAAATTTAGTTACAATAGTTCTATTTATTTAAGGAAAAAAAAATCAACTTACTCGCTCACATTACTGAAAATCAAAATTTTCAATATTAAATATCTTTATACAACATTGGACACCAATGTATAGTTTCTAGAAGAAACACTATGTATTATATGACGTGAATGATATGTTATGCGAAGAGAAAAAAAAAAGTAAAATGTACTGAAAAAATGAAAATGATGTTTTTATCACTTTGAATATCACTGTTTTATTTTTATTTTAAAGAGTCATAATGAGTCATTAACAAAAGAATCAAGAGAGAGAGAGACCTAGTAGCTTCAAGAATCTCCCCCATCACAATTCAAACACAAGTCTAAAAAGAAAAATACAATCATTAAAATATCTCGAATTCTATGTGCGCCAATATTCTCCAAAAGTCCAAACCATCAAACCGGACCGGTTATATATACATTAGACTACCGTAAACAATTTCCACATAGAAATCATCGATAGAGAGAGAGAGAGATGGGAAAGGTACGTACGGTGGGAGTGGGAATGGACTATTCTCCAACGAGCAAATTAGCTCTCCGTTGGACAGCTGAGAATCTTCTTGAAGACGGCGACACCGTCATCTTGATCCACGTCCAACCACAAAACGCCGATCATACCCGCAAAATCCTCTTCGAGGACACCGGTTCACGTATTTACTATACATGATCTCTTAAATTTTGTTTCATATTATTATGATAAGAAATTTGCATGTTGATCTTTTAAATTTACAAAAAAAATGATTATTGCAGCGCTGGTTCCTCTGGAGGAATTTAGAGAGGTTAATTTCTCTAAACAGTATGGACTTGCTTACGATCCTGAGGTTCTTGATGTTCTTGATACTCTCTCCAGGGCTAAAAAGGTAAAATTAGTATTTTAATATCATACTTCTTTCATATAATGATGTTAAAATGTTAAATCATTTTATTTTGAACTCAAAATTACAAATTAAAGGTGAAGGTAGTTGCTAAGGTGTATTGGGGAGATCCAAGGGAGAAACTTTGTGATGCCGTCGAAAATTTAAAACTCGATTCCATTGTTCTTGGCAGTCGAGGTTTGGGTCCTCTCAAAAGGTAAGTTTATCACTCTTTAACTATTGTAGTCTAGTTTCATTACATTTTGGTTAAAAATACCTAAGTTGAGCACCTCTATATTTATCGATACGCGTCTATAGTTTTAATTAGTACTACTAACTACATATTTTATATGTTTTCGTATTTTGTAGGATGTTGCTGGGTAGTGTGAGCAATCATGTAGTGACAAATGCAACATGTCCAGTCACAGTTGTTAAGGGCTAATTAAAGCCTCTCTTGTCCTTTAATTCGACCAAGTTAATGCACGTGTGGCACTCATGCATTGTTTAGATATTTTGCAAATCTGTGAAACTGATTAGTGTGTGTAATCAATAAATGAAATTTACTACTTTTATTATTAATACTAGCGTTTTGTATCAGAACGAAGGAATGATCAAATGAAAAAAACACATCAATTAGCTATTTATAAGAAACTTCGAGTTAGAATTTAGAACATTAAATCATGATTCAATAAACATTAATAAATTGGCTCTGTTTATAAAGTTTAAATTCCAATGTTAGAAAGTTCGAGTTAATTCCAATAAGTAGAAAGTTGGAAGTCTACAGATCTACGTATCTGTAAAGAATAACTTTCCAAAATGCAATTTTGGTTTTAGATGGATAACAATCGATCAAGACTAATCCGTTAGTTAAAAGATAATATCAGTAGGTACGATCATGACCTAGTTGGACTTTATCAAAGTGGGCTTATAAACATAGCCGAGATGGGTAGCCTCAGGTCATTGTGTTGGATCATGATCTGATCGGATAAATTTGGTTTTTCTGAAAACTTTTATTTTTGGACTGAAATCTTTATAAAACTATGCTTTTCGATCCAGTTGTTGACAATCTCGTGTAAACTAAAGGAGAAAGAAGATCGAATCTTGAATGAGACCGTTGGAAATTAAATTTTCATTCTTCGGTTAGTGACTGATTTGGAAATTTGTGCATTCATGAAGAAAATATGGGCAAAGCAAAGAAAGTGAACAATGGAGATTAGGTTTTGGGTGGAAGAACAATTGTCATAACTGATTAAAATTAATCAGATGGTTTTGGTGAATCCAATTCGAAATTATAGTTGTTGGTTTCTATGTGTCGAGTTTAAATTTTGGTAAAAACAAATTATGATTATGTTGGCTATTCTAGATCCCTAGATATGTATTTTGATGTTACGTAAGATTATTTACGATATTATTTGCGTTGATGTAATATGGACTGGGTTAAAGTTTGCTTAAACTTGAACGGCCAGCCAAATCATTTTTTTGTCCATGGTCACTGTGTTAAATTATGAATTAGTTTGATTTGATCAATTACACATTACTTGTGTTCAATAGTTAAGATAGTCAATTAGCATAGCGTTCAATCATGGATTAAACTGGTTTTTTTCAACCAAACACTAACTAGAAAAAAATTCCAAGATTAGTAATCCAAACCGGAGGAGAAAAATTTACAAAGGAAATTGCAGAAATTAAAGAACGAGACGACCAAACGAGATAATCCACCTTCAAATTTGCCGTGCAAGGAATCTTGGACAAGGAGAAGAGTAGAAAACCGGTCCGTAGCATAAGAAAGTCGTCTATAATATTAGAAAAAGCCGGCCAGTCCTCAGGAGCTTGATTCATCACTATTAGTTTTGCGCAGTCCGTCTCGAAATGCTGGCAAACCACACCATTTGCAAGGAGACACTCCATAGCCCAAAGTAAAGCCTCCACACCATTGGCAAGGAGATTAAACTGGTTTTTTCGGCCGGTAATATGTAATTTTGAGATAAAACCATATATATATAATTCATGCTTTTTGATCTATACTAGATTGATCCGGTCCAGCTTGAACTGGGTTCTTGACTTAGTTGTATCACTAATTAGTAGTGTCATCCTAGAATTTTTGGAGGTCTAAAACTAAATTAAAAGTGACATAATTTATATAGACCTCCAAAAATTAATATCATAAACGACAAAAAAGAATATTCGGGCAAATAATTTTAATGATATTAAATCAAAAAAAATTATAAAGTCAATATGCAGAACATTTGAAAACAATTTATTACATAAGTAGAGATATAAATCTGACATTGCAGTGAGAAAATACATAATAGAGAAGTAAATCTGACGTTGCTTTCCGAGGATAAGTCTTACAAATAATAAATTTTATTATAAAAAATAATATAGAAAGACCGAATATAAAATATTTCTTTCCTCATGCAATACGCGTCTTCATAATGTTTCATTGGATTTTCTCAAAATTTATTTCTTAGTATTTGCAAGTTGTTGAATTGGGTACATTGTTTAGAAAAAATATATTTTACAATAGATTCATATTTCTATTCTGCATGAAGTTGATGATATCTTTCCATCCTCCTAATTTATAAAATAATTTACATATTAAAATAGGATTAAAACCAATTGATTAATATTTTAAACAGTAATTCTTCATTTATTTTATTTTTAACTAAAAAATTAACTTTATTTTATTTTTAACAAAAAATTTTAAACACAATATTTTGTATAAAATAAAATATGTCTACATGCTTTTTTCTCTGTAAAAATTTCAAATATGACAGAAAAAAATTAAAAATTTTAGTTGACAGTTGACACTAGAGATTAACACTTTGCATTTTCATATTATATATAAATTTATGGATAATAAATAGTGTGGTTATAATTAGGTGATCTATAGGCCCTGCAGATTAAAAAATTAATAAAAAAAATAATAATTAAATTATACAATTATTATATACAAGTTTTAAAGTGTAATATTAAATCTTACAATACATATATTTAATTTTAATAAAAAAGAAATTTCACAATTGTAAACTAAATAGAGAGAAAAATGTATGTGTGATTGGTTTGAGTTCACCCCCAAAAATAATTCGACCAATAATATATAGAAAGCAAATCTTACCCCAATACATTGTATACAAATTATATGATTTATATCTCTAATACATACTGGAATTAAATATTATCTTTGAACATATAATTAAATCTAGACCTTTTAATATATAATTCTACCCATTCCAATGGTAATATCTATCTTTTCCCCTTCTTCCCATTTATGATATAATGTACTTTTTTATAGTTCCCCTATAAATACTGATTAACTTGTGCATTGAGAAAAATAAAAATTGTTCGTAAACACAAATATTTTTTTTTTTGAGAAGAAGAAAATGGAGAATGATGGTAGTGGGAGCTCATGCAATGAACAATATGCTTCGGAAGACTCCAATCAAAGCGGGAAGAGGACCGGTCATCGCCATACCCCTCAACAGATCCAAGGACTTGAAGCGTAAAACCTTTATTATTTATTTATACATTTTCGATAAAAAACTTATGATATTTTTTAATATTACAATCATTAATTTTGATTTCTTGAAATTGTATCAAGTTTTTTTATGGAATGTCCTCATCCAGACGAAGCACAGCGACAACAGTTGTGTGAAGAGTTGAAACTTAGGCTTGACCAAGTCAAGTTTTGGTTTCAAAACAAAAGGACTCAATGCAAAGTATTCATCTTGAAAAATCCTTTTTAAAATACTCTTCAATAATTTCTTAATATATTTTAACCCATTGATATTTAATAATAAATAATCTATTTTTTCATATGCTATAGGCCCAAGAGGAAAGAGCCGAAAACTTATCACTTCATAGAGAAAACGAAATTCTCAAAAGTGAGAACGAAGCTATATTCGGGGCATTAAGTAGTGTATTGTGTCCAGATTGTGGAGGTCCTCCTTTTGGCCGAGAGAAACGCGCAGTCAATTTCCAAAAGCTGCTTTTGGAAAACGTTCGTCTGAAAGAGCAGGTATTCATATAATATATATATATATATTTTGGATGTTTTATTAATTTGACTAATCATCATATTTTTCATTTAAATTTACAAATAAAATTATATTAATCTTTTTTTTCAAAGCGCTATTTAGAAAACATAATAAAAAATTATATATATTGCTTGTGAATCTATATACATTTACACATACGCCACTATATAATTATTCATCATATTTTTTCATTTAAATTTACAAACAAAACTGTACTAATCTTTTTTTTCAAAACGCTATTTGGAAAACATAATAAAAATATTTGGAAAACATAATAAAAATTATATATATTGCTTGTGAATCTATATACATGTACACATACGCCACTATATAATTATTTACTTTAATGTGAAGCGTGACAAAATCTCCCATTTCCTATCCAACATGTCCAAACGACCGACCGTGGGGGACTCATTTGCTTCTGTTCCTACCCAACACATCTCCTCTTACGGAATCAACCCAAGCAATATGTTCGACCCGTTTAGCTCATTCGGACCACCAACTTCTCAACCCATCCAACCACAACCAATATCCCAAATGGATGTAAGCTTGTTGTCTGAAACCGCGGCAAGTGCGGTTGAAGAGCTCAAGCGGCTGTTTTTTAGTGAGGAACAATTTTGGGTTAAGTCGTCTATCGATGGCACAGATTTGATTGATTCAGAGAACTATGAAAAGTTCTCGAACGCTGTCAAAAAGTTCAGGAGCACGAGTGCCCATGTCGAGTCTTCCAAAGATGTCACGGTGGTTCCAATAGAAGCTACTAACTTGATTGAAATGTTCTTAGATGCGGTATGTATTCGATTTGTCGTCTCTAGGAAAAAATATTACGTTTTGACTTTAAGACACGTTGGTTTGTCCTAAATTAAGGGTTGGATGGAACTAATGATGATGAATAAGTTAAATATAAAAATGTTACTTGTTTATTGTAGGAGAAATGGAAAGAGCTTTTTCCAACGATGGTGAACAAGGCCAAGACGCTATATGTGCTCGGGTCGGAGCTTCCCATTAGAGAAAACTGCAATATTTTGCGAGTGGTGAGAATTATTTTTATATTGGAACCATTATTTACGTAACCAACTTACAGTTTTCATTACCGTTCAATCAAAATTAGGGATTATTTTGTTTAAAGACGCACAATCCTGCACGTAGAAATCTAATATGGGCAAAACATTTTGTATGATAACATGTATACTCATCATTTGATGTTTCAAACGTGAATGAAATTTGATAGATGTGGGAGCAACTACACATTCTGTCGCCGCTAGTGCCACCAAGGGAGTTCATGATCGTGAGGTGCTGGCAAGAGATCAGTAAAGGGCTCTGGATTATTGCTGACGTGTCACATAACGTTGACTTTGACTTTTTCAATGCTTCATGTTACAAACGTCCTTCTGGTTGTCTCATCCAGTCCTTGCCCAATGCTCAGTCGAAGGTATATCTCTCTGATCTCCATGGTCTCTTGGTCGAACTCATAAATGACATTTTATATATTGCATTTGACTGATGCTATCAAATATTACAGGTAATGTGGATTGAGCATGTGGAAGTGGCCCATAAACTGGATGCACACAAAATCTATAGAGAGCTTTTAAGCGGCGGGTCAGGCTACGGAGCTAAGCGTTGGATTGCTACACTTGAGAGAATGTGTGAGAGGATGGCTCTCACCTCCTACCTAACCCTTCCTGCAAGTGACTGGAGCGAAGGTACGTATCATCTTTACCACGAACTAAAATAATGACTTCAAATTGTGAAAGTTAATTAAAATATGTTATCTTTTTTATCACTTGATTTGAGTGGTATGATTGTATCATTTTGATTATAATCGAATTTACCAACATGTTCTTAAAAAAAAAACTTTAGTCAACATTTTCTTCCATTTCTATAAAAGAAATTTTTTAAAAATTTTGCAAGTCAAAATTTGAATGACAAAAACACGGAAGTTTTTAATCTTCAAATGGATGAATATACTAACTCATAAAAGCATATAAAAAAATATTTTTTTCCATGTATACCTAAATTTATTTCCCAAATTGAGTTTTCTAATTTTTAATTTTAGAAACAAATTTTTTTTGCGATATTATTTATTATTTTTATAAAAGTATGACATATTTATAAATATTGTCACAAATTTTTATTTTATTTTATTTGCTTCATCTAATCTTGATTTTAATTTTTGAAGTTTGAAATTTTTTGTAAAAAAAATTGGATTATGGAAGGTCATAGGTCATATATAATAAATACATATCAGTGCCACCAGCTAAAAAATGTTAAGCGCTGGTCGGATAATTTTATATTACGTATCTCTAGGTTCAGACCGAAAGACATGCAACTTTACGTTATTACATTAGTTATTGTTTATTTACGTATAGTTTCTACAATAATGTGGCGTCTGATCAAGTTATTAATATTTTGGCAGTCATAAGGACAGGAGAAGAAAGGAGGAGAGTACTGAAATTAGGTGAGAGAATGATAATGAATTTCAACGAAATGTTGACCATGTCCGGAAAAGTTGACTTTCCGCAGCAGTCGAAATGTGGAGTGAGAGTCTCGATGCGGATGAACCTCGAGGCCGGTCAACCACCCGGTTTAATTGTTAGTGCTGCTTCGTCTCTAAGAATCCCTCTCCCTCCTGTGCAAGTCTTCGACATCCTCCGGAAACTCGACACTCGTCAGCAGGTTCCTTTCTTTTCTCTATCTCTTTCTTAATCTGTACGTATGATCATCATATTTTGTGAGCTTTGATACGTGAAACTAGTACTAGTTAATCAGTCCAGATTTTGATTAGGGATTTTGGTTTACTAAATTGCATGTCTCTTACTGTTGCATGTCTTAAAGAACGTACTAACACACACATAAAAAAACGTTTAATTACGTGTAACAGTGGGATGTTCTTGCCTATGGGACCGTAGTCACTGAGATCGCGCGCATTGCCACCGGATCAAGTGAAACCAACTGCTTAAGCATCCTCCGGGTACATGTATATATCTCTTCTGAACGACTTTTTATATAATTAAGCGTTTATTGGCATATTATATTACTCTAATAATCTTTAATCGTCGTGCGTGTGTATATAATCTACATTTCAGCCAACGCAAGAAGAGAATAATAATGGCAAGATGATAGCACAAGAGTCAGACAAGGACGACATGTTAATGCTGCAAGATTGCTACATGGACGCCTTAGGAGGCATGCTGGTGTACGCTCCTATGGACATGGCTACAATGGATACCACTCTCTCCGGCGCGGACGTCAAAATTTCCGATATTCCAATCCTTCCTTCTGGTTTCATCATCTCAAGCGACGGCCGACGATCGACTGTGGAGGACGGCGGAACCTTACTCACGCTGGCCTTCCAGATCCTTGTCTCTGGCAGGACCAGTAGGTCGAGAGAGGTGAATGAGAGGTCGGTGGATACAGTGAGTGCTTTGATCAGCTCAACTGTTCAAAGGATCAAAGGTTTGCTCAACTGTCCTGATCAGTTTTGAGTGAGAGAATATGCTGTGTGGAAGATTCTCTTCTGTTTTCATTCTTGTTTTGTTTAAGTCCATTCTTTTTGGGGGGTTTTATGACTTTTGGTATAATTATTAATTTTTTTTTGTCGACAATCATATTTCATTAAAACCCTAAACTGGGTAAAGATACAGTAGTGAAACATAAGCCCAACAACATAAAAGCCCATTAGTGGTCCAACAAACATAAATTACAAAGATAATCATTTGGCCAAAAATGGACACGTGTAGTCACACGTGTGTCACGCAAGTTGGGAGGTGGAAGACGCATTGAACTCATCCCCGACTCGGTCTTGACTCGTCTTGGACTCGTCACCGCCATCACCACCATGGCTGACCTTTGATCGAATCCAGAATGGATTCTCTGAAATCAGCTACTCTTCAGAATCACCACCTTAAATCCTTTTGCAGATTTCTCCGGACATGAATAAAGAGAGATCCAAAAACCAACAAGGTTGAATCGTCCGAACTGATGACACAGCAAGAGGCTTTAGACCCAGCAGCAAAACACGCTCTTCTGAATCTGTCTTCACCAGCCATCAAGTTTCCAATCATCCTGATTCACAAACAAAAAAAAGACCTTCATCCTAAGCCGATTATGGCACCATAGGGTATGAAGGATTTATTCTTTCTTGCAAGGAAATCGAGCAGTTGATGATCTTTTGAACCTCTGATCTTCATTCTCGGTGTTTGTCTCTAATTATTTTAAGGACATGATTTAAGATATTTTTGGTCAGTATTATTACAGACCGATTTATGATAATAATTAATAATAATAAAACAACCTTTTTTTCAACCTTTGGGCCACAACTGGCCGGTCCATTAGCCAAATTCCTACATTCGTAGGAGCCGGGACTCGATCCCGGATGTGATGGTGTCTTCTACAAATGGACTTACTTCCTGCCACTGCACTAAGGTTACTTCACACAACCCTTCTTTTTTTATACGAGTTTATTTTTTTTTTCTTTTTGGGTTTTGTTTGGTTATGATATTTTTACTCATAATTCTTTTTAAAAAGAAAAAGAAATCTATGAGTAAATTATTGACGTAAAAAAAATGTATTTAATAACCATAATACTATGAGTAACTATGGTTTGAAGATGGATTTTAACCATAATACTATAAGTAAATTTTGTTTTTTATATAAAACACACCACAATTTAAGTTATTTTCACTAAGAATAATAATGAAATGTCCTAAATACATATTTTTTTTTTTAGAAAAACTATACATAAAAATTTCACAATTATACTCATCATTTGTCACTTTCAAGTTGATGGAAAATAACATCCGTTAAGTTTAACGTACGGTATATATTTTTTTTTCTTGTCAGACGGTAATTAGAATGAAACAAAAAAGATTTTAAGAAACAGTGTGGGAAAAAAAGAAGGAAAAAAGATTGACGGTAATTAGAAGAAACCAGACTGGATGACTTAGGTCTGGTTTTGGTGAATCCAATTCAAAATTATAGCCGTTGGTTTCTATGTGTGACCTTCAAATATAGAAAGAGTCGTTGAATTTAAATTTTGGTAAAAACAAATTATGATTATGTTGGCTATTCTAGATTCCTAGGTATGTATTTTGATGTCACGTAAGATTATTTACGATATTGTTTGCGTTGATGTATTGGACTGGGTTAAAGTTTGCTTAAACTTGAACAATTTGTTTTGCTTAAACGCGAGCCAAATCATTTTTTTCCATGGTCATTGTGTTAAATAATGAACTAGTTTGATTTGATAAATTATAAATTACTTGTGTTCAATAGCTAAGATAGTCAATTAGCATGGCGTTCAATCATGAATTAAATTGGTTTTTTGTTTAACCAAACACTAACTAGAAAAAAATTCCAAGATTAGTACCCCAAATCAGAGGAGAAAAGTTTACAAAGACAATTGCAGAAATTAAAGAACAAGATGATCGAGCAAGACAATCCGCCTTCAAATTTGTCGTGCGAGGAATCTTGGACAAGGAGAAGAGCAGAAAACCGGCCCGTAGCATAAGGAAGTCGCCTAGAATATTAGAAAAAGCCGGCCAATCCTCAGGAGCTTGAATCATCGTTATTAGTTTTGTGCAGTCCGTCTCGAAACGCTGGCAAACCACACCATTGGCAAGGAGACACTCGATGGCCCAAAGTAGAGCCTCCACACCATTGGCAAGGAGATTAAACTGGTTTTTTCGGCCGGTAATATGTATTTTTGAGATAAAACCATATATATATATATAATTCATGCTTTTCGATATATACTAGATTGATCCGGTCCAGCTTGATCACTGGGTTCTTGAATTAGTTGTATCACTAATTAGTAGTGTCATCCTAGAGTTTTTGGAGGTCTAAAACTAAAGTAAAAGTGACATAATTTAATAGAATTATAACAAAACTAATATCATAAACGACAAAAAAGAATATTCAGGCAAACAATTTCATTGATATCAAATCAAAAAAATTATAAAGTCAATATGCAGAACATTTGAAACCAATTTATTACATAAGTAGAGATATAAATCTGACATTGCAGTGAGAAAATACATAATAGAGAAGTAAATCTGACGTTGCTTTTCGTAGATAAATCTTACATATGATAAATATTATTATTGAAAATAATATAGAAAGACCGAATATAAAATATTTCTTTCCTCATGGGATACGCGTCTTAATAATGTTTCATTGGATTTTCTCAAAATTTATTTCTTAGTATTTGCAAGTTGTTGAATTGGCTACATTGTTTAGAAAAGAATACTCCCTCCGTTTCATAATATAGGATGTTTAGAGAAGTTTTTTTTGTTTCATAATATAAGATGTTTTCAAGTTTTTATGTTACTTTTAGATTAGTTTAATATATTCTATTATGCAGACTTGTTTGTGACTGGTTAAACTTTTTTTAAGTGGTTATTTCTTAATCTACGTGATTTACTCAAAACATCTTATATTTTGAAACGGAGGGAGTATTTTACAATAGATTCATAGTTCTATTCTGCATGAAGTTGATGATATCTTTCCATCCTCCTAATTTATGAAATAATTACATAATAAAATAGGATGAAAACTAATTGATTAATATATTAAACCGTAATTCTTCATTTATTTTATTTTTAACTAAAAATTAACTTTATTTTATTTTTAACAAAATATTTTAAAAACAAGATTTTTGTAATAAAATAAAATATGTTAACATGATTTTTTCTCTTTAAAATTTTTTAATATAAGAGAAAAAATAAAAAATTTTAGTTGACAGTTGACACTAGAGATTAACACATTGCATTTTCATATTATATATAAATTTATGGATAGTAAATAATGTGGTATTATTAGGTGATATATAGGCCCCGCAGATTCAATAATTAATAAAAACAAAATAATAATTTAGATTATACAATTATTATATACAAGTTTTAAAGTTTAATATTAAATCTTATAATACATATATTTAATTTTAATAAAAAATAAATTTCACAATTGTAAGCTAAATAGAGAGAAAAATGTATGTGTGATTGGTTTGAGTTCACCCTCAAAAATAATTCGACCAATAATATATAGAAAGCAAATCTTACCCCAATACATTGTACACAAATTATATGAAATATATCTCTAATACATACTGGAATTAAATATTATCTTTGAACATATAATTAAATCTAGACCTTTTAATATATAATTCTACCCACTCCAATGGTAATATCTAACTTTTCCCATTCTTCCCATTTATGATATAATGTATTTTTTTTTTATATAATTGGCCTTCATATCAACCTTTTCCCCTATAAATACTGATTAACTTGTGCATTGAGAAAAACAAAAATTGTTAGTAAACACAAATATTTTTTTTTTTGAGAAGAAGAAAATGGAGAATGATGGTAGTGGGAGCTCAGGCAATGAACAATATGCTTCGGAAGACTCCAATCAAAGCGGAAAGAGGATCGGTCATCGCCATACCCCTCAACAGATCCAAGGACTTGAAGCGTAAAACCTTTATTATTTATTTATACATTTCGATTTTTTTAATATTACATATCATTAATTTGGATTTCTTGAAATTGTATCAAGTTTTTTCATGGAATGTCCTCATCCAGACGAAGCACAGCAACAACAGTTGTGTGAAGAGTTAAAACTCGGGCCTGACCAAGTCAAGTTTTGGTTTCAGAACAAAAGGACTCAATGCAAAGTATTCATCTTAAAAAATACTCTTCAATAATTTCTCAATATATTTTAACCAGTTGATATATAATAATAAATAATCTATTTTTCATATGCTATAGGCCCAACAAGAAAAAACCAACAACTTATCATTTCGTGAAGAAAACGAAATTCTCAAAAATAAGAACAAAGCTATGCTCGAGACATTAAGTAGTGCATTGTGTCCGGACTGTGGAGGTCCTCCTTTTGGCATAGAGGAACGTGCACTTAATTTCCAAAAGCTGTTTTTGGAAAACGCTCGTCTAAAAGAGCAGGTAATCATATAATATATAAATATATATATATATATATATATATATATATATGATGTTTTATTAATTTGACTAATCATCATATTTTTCATTTAAATTTACAAACAAAATTATATTAATCTTTTTTCAAAACGCTATTTGGAAAACATAATAAAAGTTATATATATTGTTTGTGAATCTATATACATGTACACATACGCCACTATATAATTAATCATCATATTTTCATTTAAATTTACAAACAAAATTGTACTAATCTTTTTTTTCAAAACGCTATTTAGAAAACATAATAAAAATTATATATATTGCTTGTGAATCTATATACATGAACACATACGCCACTATATAATTATTCATCATATTTTCATTTAAATTTACAAACAAAATTGTACTAATTTTTTTTTCAGAACGCTATTTGGAAAACATAATAAAAATATTTGGAAAACATAAGAAATATATTTGGAAAACATAATAAAAATTATATACATGTACACATACGCCACTATATAATTATTTACTTTTGTGTGCAGCGTGACATAATCTCCCATTTGCTATCCAACATGTCCAAACGACCGACCGTGGGGGACTCATTAGCTTCTGATCCTACCCAACACATCTTTGATCACATCTCCTATTACGGAATCAACCCAAGCAATATGTTCAACCCATCTAGCTCATTCGGACCACCAACTTCTCTACCCATCCAACCACAACCACTATCCCCAATGCATGTAAGCTTGTTGTCTGAAACCGCGGCAAGTGCGGTTGAAGAGCTCAAGCGGCTGTTTTTTACTGAGGAACAATTTTGGGTTAAGTCGTCTATCGATGGCACAGATTTGATTGATTCAGAGAACTATGAAAAGTTCTCGAACGCTGTCAAGAAGTTCAGGGGAACGAGTGCCCATGTCGAGTCTTCCAAAGATGTCACGGTGGTTCCAATAGAAGCTACTAACTTGATTGAAATGTTCTTAGATGCGGTATGTATTCGATTTGTCGTCTCTAGGAAAAAATATTACGTTTTGACTTTTAAGACACGTTGGTTTGTCCTAAATTAAGGGTTGGATGGAACTAATGATGATGAAAAAATTAAATATGAAAATGTTACTTGTTTATTGTAGGAAAATTGGAAAGAGCTTTTTCCAACGATGGTGAACAAGGCCAAGACGCTACATGTGCTCGGGTCGGAGCTTCCGATTAGAGAAAACTGCAATATTTTGCGAGTGGTGAGAATTATTTTTATATTGGAACCATTATTTACGTAACCAACTTACAGTTTTCATTACCGTTCATTGAAATTAGGGATTATTTTGTTTAAAAACGCACAATCCCGCACGTAGAAAACTAATATGGGCAAAAGATTTTGTTTGATAACATGTTTACTCATCATTTGATGTTTCGAACGTGAATGAAATTTGATAGATGTGGGAGCAACTACACATTCTGTCGCCGCTAGTGCCACCAAGGGAGTTCATGATCGTGAGGTGCTGCCAAGAGATCAGTAAAGGGCTCTGGATTATTGCTGACGTGTCACATAACGTTGACTTTGACGTTTGCAATGCTTCATGTTACAAACGTCCTTCTGGTTGTCTCATTCAGTCCTTGCCCAATGCTCAGTCGAAGGTATATCTCTCTGATCTCCATGGTCTCTTGGTCGAACTCATAAATGACATTTTATATATTGCATTTGGCTGATGCTATCAAATATTACAGGTAATGTGGATTGAGCATGTGGAAGTGGCCCATAAACTGGATGCACACAAAATCTATAGAGAGCTTTTAAGCGGCGGGTCAGGCTACGGAGCTAAGCGTTGGATTGCCACACTTGAGAGAATGTGTGAGAGGATGGCTCTCA
>NC_025699.1:778076-779532 GCF_000633955.1 Camelina sativa | reverse complement strand
TGCCCAATGCTCAGTCGAAGGTATATCTCTCTGATCTCCATGGTCTCTTGGTCGAACTCATAAATGACATTTTATATATTGCATTTGGCTGATGCTATCAAATATTACAGGTAATGTGGATTGAGCATGTGGAAGTGGCCCATAAACTGGATACACATAAAATCTATAGAGAGCTTTTAAGCGGCGGGTCAGGCTACGGAGCTAAGCGTTGGATTGCCACACTTGAGAGAATGTGTGAGAGGATGGCTCTCACCTCCAACCTAACCCTTCCTGCAAGTGACTGGAGCGAAGGTACGTATCATCTTTACGACTAACTAAAATAATGACTTAAAATTGTGAAAGTTAATTAAAATATGTTATTTTTTTTATCACTTGATTTGAGTGGTATGATTTTATCATTTTGATTATAATCGAATTTACCAACATGTTTTTTTAAAAAAAAAACTTTAGTCAACATTTTATTTGATTTCTATAAAAGAAATTAAGAAAAATTTTGCGAATCAAAATTTGGATGACGAATACACGGAAATTTTTCATCTTCAAATGGATGAATGTACTGACTCATATAAGCATATAAAGAAAGAATATTTTTCTGTGTATAACTAAATTTATTTCCCGATAATTGAGTTTTCTAATTTTTAATTTTAGAAACAAAAAAAATTCTTTTTGCGATATTGCTTATTATTTTAATAAAAGTATGACATATTTACAAATATCGTTCCAAATTTTTATTTTATTTTATTTGCTTCATCTAATCTTGATTTTTTTGAAGTTTGAAATTTTTTGTAAAAATAATTGGATTATGGAAGGTCATAGGTCATATATAATAAATACATATCATCTATTATGCTAGTGCCACCAGCTAAAAAATGTTAAGCGCTGGTCGGATAATTTTATATTACGTATCTCTAGGTTCAGACCGAAAGACATGCAACTTTACGTTATTACATTAGTTATTGTTTATTTACGTATAGTTTCTACAATAATTTGGCGTCTGATCAAGTTATTAATATTTTGGCAGTCATAAGGACAGGAGAAGAAAGGAGGAGAGTACTGAAATTAGGTGAGAGAATGATAATGAATTTCAACGAAATGTTGACCATGTCCGGAAAAGTTGACTTTCCGCAGCAGTCGAAATGTGGAGTGAGAGTCTCGATGCGGATGAACCTCGAGGCCGGTCAACCACCCGGTTTAATTGTTAGTGCTGCTTCGTCTCTAAGAATCCCTCTCCCTCCTGTGCAAGTCTTCGACATCCTCCGGAAACTCGACACTCGTCAGCAGGTTCCTTTCTTTTCTCTATCTCTTTCTTAATCTGTACGTATGATCATCATATTTTGTGAGCTTTGATACGTGAAACTAGTACTAGTTAATCAGTCCAGATTTTGATTAGGGATTTTGGTTTACTAAATTGCATGTCTCTTACTGTTGCATGTCTTAAAGAACGTACTAACACACA
>NC_025699.1:763223-777419 GCF_000633955.1 Camelina sativa | reverse complement strand
TGACCATGTCCGGAAAAGTTGACTTTCCGCAGCAGTCGAAATGTGGAGTGAGAGTCTCGATGCGGATGAACCTCGAGGCCGGTCAACCACCCGGTTTAATTGTTAGTGCTGCTTCGTCTCTAAGAATCCCTCTCCCTCCTGTGCAAGTCTTCGACATCCTCCGGAAACTCGACACTCGTCAGCAGGTTTTTCTTTCTTTTCTCTATCTCTTTCTTAATCTGTACGTATGATCATCATATTTTGTGAGCTTTGATACGTGAAACTAGTACTAGTTAATCAGTCCAGATTTTGATTAGGGATTTTGGTTTACTAAATTGCTTAGCTAGTTCACCTTAAATTCAAGTATGCTTTAGTCCAACTCGTTAGATAGATTACACTAGCCCGAATTCATGCATAGCATTGCCGATGATGATGGAGGGAAACGTGTAAAGCCTCATGTTAAAAACATGAATATATAATTTTTTTTTATTTCTCTTACTGTTGCATGTCTTAAAGAACGTACTAACACACACATAACAAAAAACGTTTAATTACGTGTAACAGTGGGATGTTCTTGCCTATGGGACCGTAGTCACTGAGATCGCGCGCATTGCCACCGGATCAAGTGAAACCAACTGCTTAAGCATCCTCCGGGTACATGTATATATCTCTTCTAAACGACTTTTTATATAACTAATCGTTTATCGGCATATTATATTACTCTAATAATCTTTAATCGTCGTGCGTGTGTATCTAATATACATTTCAGCCAACGCAAGAAGAGAATAATGGCAAGTTAATGGCACAAGACTCAGACAAGGACGACATGTTGATGCTGCAAGATTGCTACATGGACGCCTTAGGAGGCATGCTAGTGTACGCTCCTATGGACATGGCTACAATGGATACCACTCTCTCCGGCGCTGACGTCAAAATTTCCGATATTCCAATCCTTCCTTCTGGTTTCATCATCTCAAGCGATGGCCGGCGATCCACTGTGGAGGACGGCGAAACCTTACTCACGCTGGCCTTCCAGATCCTTGTCTCTGGCAAGACCAGTACGTCGAGAGAGGTGAATGAGAGGTCGGTGGACACAGTGAGTGCTTTGATCAGCTCAACTGTTCAAAGGATCAAAGGTTTGCTCAACTGTCCTGATCAGTTTTGAGTGAGAGAATATGCTGTGGAAGATTCCTTTCTGTTTTCATTCTTATTTTGTTTAAGACAATTATTTTTGGGGGTTTTTATGACTTTGGGTATAATAATGATTTTAAGGACAAGATTTAAGATATTTGATTATTTTCGGTCAGTATTATTACACACCGATTTATGATAATCTATACTAATAAAAAGTAAAAGCAATAAGCTTCTAAGGCTATCCACCTAGGATTTAAAACCTCCAATTGTAATAAGATATATCACTTATTAACATTTTTTAAAATTTATAGAATTTTCTATTTTAAGAATTATTTTATAACAACCTATCAGGATTTGACATATCATTCACTAACATTTTTTAAATTTCTAGAATTTTTTAGAAAAAAGAAAATTTTAAAGTTATGGAAATAAAAGAACTATGCACAATATCCCACATCGGTTAGAAAAGTTTTAGACAATGGTTCAAAACCAATATAAATAAGATTAATATGCTTCCAACAACGAATGAGCAGGAAAGCTTGTTTTATGAAGCGTCCAAGTTTAAAAATTATTCGGTTTGATCCGGTTTTTTATTTGATCAAATTAAAACTTTAAAAAATTTCAAATAATATTATAATTTTTAAAATTCTTAAAAGTTTAAATATTATAAATATTAAAACTTTTAAAAGTTCTTAGCTTTTAAAAAGTTTTTAAATATTATATTTTTAAAAGGTTCAAATTTTATATTTCGAAACCTTTTAAAAGTTTAATATACTATAAATATTGATGTAAAACATAAATTATCTTATTTATCTACGTTTGTGCTTTTTATTTTTTATGAGCTACAAAACATATTTTTGTGTATGATTTTATAGATAGTTGATATTCTTTCATTAATTTTTTTTTTGGGTCTAAGGAAGAATGATTGACATCGCAAGACGCCAAGACCTTGATTTGATGTTTGAGTCAAGTTTTTGAGTTTAAAGAAGAAAGATGGACAACAAACACACATGTTTTATTAGCTATACATAGGCATGACCAGAGTTACGGTTGTCACGGTTATGGTTTATTAACCATCGGTTATGGTTAGAAATATTGTTTAGCCTTAACTATAACCGTTTAATAAACGGTTAAACGGTAACATTTAAATACGGTTCCGGTTCAAGTAGTTACGGTTATATATGGTTACGGTTATTTGAGAATATGATACATTTGATATTATTTGATGATATAACATAATTGATATTATTTATTTATAATTAATATGTTCTTATAGTGTACTCATATTTCTATATATCATATGATTCATATTAAATAAATTATTATTAGTATATGTTATTAAGTTTTTAAAATATTATAAACCAAGTAAAGATTTTGGTTGGAGAAGATTCTAAATATGAGGATCTAAAACAAAATAAGTATATAGATAAAATTATCAATAATTGGATGCATGTGTTAACTATGCTGCTCTTCATGAATTTTACAAATTTTATGAGAAAATAAATAATTTTGTTCTTGGAGTTTGATGGGTTAACAAGTTGTGTGGTAGTCTAAAAAAAAAAAATTCAGTAGAAGAATGTGAAGAAGTTGACGAGTAAGAAGAAGTAAAAAGTATAACGAAGAAACAGACGGTAAAAGTAACAATGAAAATTACCACAAATTTTGACAATGAAAATGATAATATACTAATTTTTTTAATAAAATCATATTTTATTACCGTAATCAATCATATATAATTTTCATCAAAATATATCTAATAAACCCACGCGTAGCGTGGGTTCAAAACCTAGTAATTATAAAACAACCCTTCCTTTTTATATGAGTTTTTTTTTCTTTTTCTTTTTGGCTTTTGTTTGGTTATAATATTTTTACTCATAGTTCTTTTTAGAAAAAGAAAAAGAAATCTATGAGTAAATTATTGACGTAAAAAAAAGTACTATGAGTAACTATGGTTTGAAGATGGATTTTAACCATAATACAGTAAAACCTCTATAAAATAATAAGGTCGGGACCATGAAATTTTATTAATTTATAGAAATTTTAATTTATCGATAAATTAATAATTATTAATTTATGATGATATTCGTTCATTTTCATAACTTTGAAAAAATTATATAACAAAATAAAATACTTTTGTTATCATTCACATTTTAAAGAATTTTCTTAATTTATAATCTTGTCTATCGTAATAGGATGAATGTCAATTATTTACTATATTATCTAGGTAAAAATGATAACTGTTAGAAGTTTAGAGTTTAGAATAAATTGCTACTGCTATCATTCATGGTAATGATGAAGTCGAAGAAAATATTACGGTAGCTTTAAAACCAGTTATATGTAAAGAAAAAAAATTTGCATCTAGGACTCTCCACAATTTTTTATGCTATTTGAGAAGACACCAACTAAAAAAATTAGAGATAAGCTCCAATAAGTATGCAAATTCAAGAATATACAGACAAAATAAAATCATATTTCACTAGATTTTCTTACATATATATATATATATATATTAGTTTATGTGATTACTAATTTATGATATTGATGAGACCATATTTTTACATATGATTTCCAAAAAAAATATTATCTTATTATTTTATTAAAATGTGTCCTTTTTTTACACCAGTCCAACTTGGAATCGGAAGAATTTATTAATTTATAGCGAGTATTAATTTAAATAATATTAATTTATAGAGATTCTACTGTACTAAGTATAAGTAAATTTTGTTTTTTACACACCACAATTTAAGTTATTTTCACGAAGAATAATAATAATTGTAGTCTAGTTTCGTCACATTTTGGTTAGAAAGGCCTAAATTGAGCACCTCTATATGTACCGATACACGTCTATAGTTTTAATTAATACTACTAAATACTAATTACATACTCCCTCCATTTCAAAATAGAGGATGTTTAGAGAAGTATTTTTGTTTCATAATATAGGATGTTTCCAACTTTCTATGTAACTTTTAGATTACTTTTATATTTTATATTATGCAGTCTTGTGTATGATTGGTTAATCATTTTAAAAGTAACTATTTTTTAATATGCGTGTTTTAACTAAAACATTCTATATTTTGAAATGGATGGAGTATTTTACTTCCTCTGTCCCTGATAGTTTGATGTTTTGCTTTATACAGCCTGACATGTGGAGAAAACATAAAGTAAAAAAATTATATTAATTTTTAGGAACAAGGAAAGATCCTAAAACATCAATTTATGGGAGACAGAAGCAGTACTGTATATGTTTTCGTATTTTGTAGGATGTTGCTGGGTAGTGTGAGCAATCATGTAGTAACAAATGCAACATGTCCAGTAACAGTTGTTAAGGGCTAATTAAAGCCTCTCTTGTCCTTTAATTCGACCAAGTTAATAGTAGTAATATTACTAGTGACGTGTGGCATTCATGCATTTTTTAGATATTTTGCAAATTTGTGAAACTGATTAGTGTGTATCTGAAATTTACTACTTTTATTTATTAGAGAATTTGTTAAAAATGTCATTTTTGAGATACTCCTTTTCAAAAATACCCTCTTTTCTGGCCATTTTTATTTTTGCCCTCTTTTAATTTTTAATGACCATTTTACCCTTAGATGAAAATTATTTTATTCAATAAAAAGAAAAACAAAATTTTCCCGCCAAAAAATTTCCGACATATTTTCCCGCCAAAAAATTTTCGAAAAAATTTTCCCGCCAAAAATTTTTTTGTCAAAAAAATTTTGATAAAAAATTTTGACAAAAAAATTTTCCCGCCAAAAAAAATTTACAAGGTTTTTAAAAGGTTTTAAAAGGTTTTTTAAACAACTTGTAAACGCTTTTACAAGATTTTTAAAAGATTTTTAAAAGGTTTTAAAAGGTTTTTAAAAGGTTTTTAAAAGGTTTTCAAATGGTTTTTAAAAAGATTTTTAAAAGGTTTTTAAACACCTTGTAAACGCTTTTACAATGTTTTTAAAAATCTTGTAAAAGTTTTTATAAGATTTTTAAAAGCATTTACAAGCTTTTTAAAAACATTTACAAGGCTTTTAAAAGCGTTTACAATGTGTTTAAAAACCTTGTAAATGCTTTTAAAAAACTTAAAAGCGTTTATAAGGTTTTTAAAATGTATAAATTTCAATATTTTTGGCGGGAAAATTTTTCGATTTTGGCGGGAAATTTTTTTTTTTTGGTGGGAAAAAAAAATTTGGCGGAAAATTTTTTTGGCGGGAAAATATTTTTGATTTTGATGACTGTACATTCTTGCTGTCACTCAAAAAGGGTAATTTGGTCATTTTGTATATAAAGAAAGGTAGTTTTAAAAAGGGGTGTTTGGTCAACATGAAGGGGTATTTTTAAAAAGGGGTATGAGAAAATGGGCATTTTTGAGAATTCCCCATATTATTAATACTAACGTTTTGTATCAGAACGAAGTAATGATCAAATGAAAAAATAATACATTAATTAGCTAATTATAAGAAACTTCGAGTTAGAATTTAGAACATTAAATCATGATTCAATAGACATTAATTAATTGGCTCTGTTTATAAAATTTAAATTCCAATGTTAGAAAGTTCGAGTTATTAATCCATTATTCAACAAACATTATTTCTCAAATTGAAATTCCAATACGTAAAAAGTTGGAAGTCTACAGATCTACGTATCTTATTTTATCACTCAAAATCTAAAAAGAAAGGAAGTTGGTGCTGTAAAGAATAACTTTCCAAAATGCAATTTTGGTTTTAGATGGATAACAATCGATCAAGACTAATCAATCCGTTAGTTAAAGGATAATATCAGTAAGTACGATCATGACCTAGTTGGACTTTATCAAAGTGGGCTTATAAACATAGCCGAGATGGGTAGTCTAAGGTTATTGTGTTGGATCATGATCTGATCGGATAAATTTGGGTTTTCTGAAAAGATTTAGTTTTGGGCTGAAAATCTTTATAAAACTACGCTTTTCGATCCAGTTGTTGACAAGTCGCCGATCTTGAATGACACCGTTGGAGATTAAATTTTCATTCTTTGGTTAGTGACTGATTTAGAAATTTGTGCATTCATGAAGAAAGAGAATATGGGCTACGCAAAGAAAGTGAACAATGGAATTAGGTTTTAGGTGGAAGAACAATTGTCATAACTGATTGAAATTAATCAGATGGTCCAAAGATGGTTTTGGTGAATCCAATTCGAAATTATAGCCGTTGGTTTCTATGTGTGACCTTCAAATATAGAAAGAGTCGTTGAGTTTAAATTTTGGTAAAAACAAATTATGATTATGTTGGCTATTCTAGATCCCTAGGTATGTATTTTGATGTTACGTAAGATTATTACGATATTATTTGCGTTGATGTATTATGGACTGGGTTAAAGTTTGCTTAAACTTGAATGGCGAGCCAAATCATTTTTTTCCATGGTCACTGTGTTAAATAATGAACTAGTTTGTTTTGATCAATTATACATTACTTGTGTTCAATAGCTAAGATAGTCAATCAGCATGGCATTCAATCATGGATTAAACTGTTTTTTTTTTTTCCAACCAAACACTAACTAGAAAAAAACTTCAAGATTAGTAGCCTAAACCGGAGGAGAAAAGTTTACAAAGAAAATTGCATAAATTAAAGAACGAGACGACCGAACGAGATAATCAGCCTTCAAATTTTCCGTGCAAGGAATCTTGGACAAGGAGAAGAGCGGAAAACTGGCCCGTAGCCTAAGGAAGTCATCTAGAATATTAGAAAAAGCCGGCCAGTCCTCAGGAGCTTGAATCATCGCTATTAGTTCTGTGCAGTCCGTCTCGAAACGCTGGCAAACCACACCATTGGCAAGGAGACACTCCATGACCCAAAGTAGAACCTCTACACCATTGGAAAAGAGATTAAACTAGTTTTTTCGGCGGGTAATATGTATTTTTGAGATAAAACCATATATATATGTATAGTTAATGCTTTTCGATCTATACTAGATTGATCTGGTCCAGCTTGAACTGAGTTCTTGACTTAGTTGTATCAACAATTAGTAGTGTCATCCTAGAGTTTATGGAAGTCTAAAACTAAATTAAAAGTGACATAATTTATATAGAATTGTAACAAAATTAAATCATCAACGACAAAGAATATTCGGGCAAATAATTTCATTGATATCAAATCAAAAAAAAATATAAAATCAATATGCAGAACATTTGAAAACAATTTTTATTACATAAATAGAGATATAAATCTGATGTTGAAGTGAGAAAATACATAATAGAGAAGTAAATCTGACGTTGCTTTTCGAGGATAAGTCTTACAAATAATAAATTTTATTATAAAAAATAATATAGAAAGACCGAATATAAAATATTTCTTTCCTCATTCGATACGCGTCTTCATAATGTTTCATTGGTTTTTCTCAAAATTTATTTCTTAGTATTTGCAAGTTGTTGAATTGGCTACATTGTTTAGAAAAAAAAATATTTTACAATAGATTCATATTTCTATTCTGCATGAAGTTGATGATATCTTTCCATCCTCCTAATTTATGAAATAATTTACATAATAAAATAGGATTAAAACCAATTGATTAATATTTTAAACAGTAATTATTTATTTATTTTATTTTTAACTAAAAATTAAATTTATTTTATTTTTAACAAAATATTTTAAACACAAAATTTTTGTAATAAAATAAAAATATGTTTACATGCTTTTTTCACTGTAATAAAAACTAAATATAACAGAAAAAATTTAAAAAAAAAAACAGAAAAAATTTAAAAAAATTTAGTTGACAGTTGACACTAGAGATTAACACTTTGCATTTTCATATTATATATAAATTTATGGATAATAAATAGTGTGGTTATAATTAGGTGATATATAGGCCCCGCAGATTCAAAAATAATAATAAAAAAAAAATTACACAATTATTATATACAAGTTTTAAAGTCTAATATTAAATCTTATAATGCATATATTTAATTTTAATAAAAAAGAAATTTCACAATTGTAAACTAAATAGAGAGAAAAAATGTATGTTGGTTTGAGTTCACCCTTAAAATTAATTCGACCAATAATACATAGAAAGCAAATCTTACCCCAATACATTGTACACAAATTATATGAAATATATCTCTAATACATATTTGAATTAAATATTATCTTTGAACATATAACTAAATCTAGACCTTTTAATATATAATTCTACCCACTCTAATGGTAATATCTAACTTTTTCCATTCTTCCCATTTATGATATAATTTTTTTTTTTTTTTTTATAATTGGCCATCATATCACCCTTTTCCCCTATAAATACTGATTAACTTGTGCATTGAGAAAACCAAAAATTGTTAGTAAACACAAATATTTTTTTTTTGAGAAGAAGAAAATGGAGAATGATGGTAGTGGGAGCTCATGGAATGAACAATATGCTTCGGAAGACTCCAAGCAAAGCGGGAAGAGGACCGGTCATCGCCATACCCCTCAACAGATCCAAGGACTTGAAGCGTAAAACCTTTATTATTTATTTATACATTTTCGATAAAAATTTATGATTTTTTAATATTACATATCATTAATTTGGATTTCTGAAATTGTATCAAGTTTTTTCATGGAATGTCCACATCCAGACGAAGCACAGCGACAACAGTTGTGTGAAGAATTGAAACTCGGGCCTGACCAAGTCAAGTTTTGGTTTCAGAACAAAAGGACTCAATGCAAAGTATTCATCTTGAAAAATCCTTTTTAAAATACTCTTCAATAATTTCTCAATATATTTTAACAATATGATATTTAATAATAAATAATTTATTTTTTCATATGCTATAGGCCCAAGAGGAAAGAGCCGGTAACTTATCACTTCGTGCAGAAAACGAAATTCTCAAAAATGAGAACGAAGCTATGTTCGGGGCATTAAGTAGTGTACTATGTCCGGATTGTGGAGGTCCTCCTTTTGGCAGAGAGGAACACACACTCAATTTCCAAAAATTGCTTTTGGAAAACGTTCGTCTGAAAGAGCAGGTATTCATATATATATATATATATATATATATATATATATATATTTGGATGTTTTATTAATTTGACTAATCATCATATTTTTCATTTAAATTTACAACAAAATTATATTAATCTTTTTTTTCAAAACGCTATTTAGAAAACATAATAAAAATTATATATATTGCTTGTGAATCTATATACATTTACACATACGCCACTATATAATTATTCATCATATTTTTCATTTAAATTTACAAACAAAATTGTACTAATCTTTTTTTCCAAACGCTATTTAGAAAACATATAAAAATTATATATATTACTTGTGAATCTATATACATGTACACAAAAATGCAACTATATAATTAAGCATCATATTTTTCATTTAAATTTACAAACAAAATTGTACTAATCTTTTTTTTCAAAACCCTATTTGAAAAACATAATAAAAATATTTGGAAAACATGATAAAAATATTTGGAAAACATAAGAAAATTATATATATTGCTTGTGAATCTATATACATGTACAGATACGCCACTATATAATTATTTACTTTTGTGTGAAGCGTGACAAAATCGCCCATTTGCTATCCAACATGTCCAAACGACCGACCGTGGGGGACCCATTTGCTTCTGTTCCTACCCAACACATCTCCTCTTACGGAATCAACCCAAGCAATATGTTCGACCCGTCTAGCTCATTCGGACCACCAACTTCTCAACCCATCCAACCACAACCAATATCCCAAATGGATGTAAGCTTGTTGTCTGAAACCGCGGCAAGTGCGGTTGAAGAGCTCAAGCGGCTGTTTTTTAGTGAGGAACAATTTTGGGTTAAGTCCTCTATCGATGGCACAGATGTGATTGATTCAGAGAACTATGAAAAGTTCTCGAACGCTGTCAAAAAGTTCAGGAGCACGAGTGCCTATGTCGAGTCTTCCAAGGATGTCACGGTGGTTCCAATAGAAGCTACTACCTTGATTGAAATGTTCTTAGATGCGGTAGGTATTCGATTTGTCGTCTCTAGGAAAAAATATTACGTTTTGACTTTAAGACACGTTGGTTTATCCTAAATTAAGGGTTGGATGGATCTAATGATGATGAATAAAATTAAATATGAAAATGTTACTTGTTTATTGTAGGAGAAATGGAAAGAGCTTTTTCCAACGATGGTGAACAAGGCCAAGAAGCTACATGTGCTCGGGTCGGAGCTTCCTATTAGAGAGAACTGCAATATTTTGCGAGTGGTGAATTATTTTTATATTAGAACCATTATTTACGTAACCAACTTACAGTTTTCATTACCATTCATTGAAATTAGGGATTATTTTGTTTAAAGACGCACAATCCTGCATGTAGAAATCTAATATGGGCAAAACATTTTGTATGATAACATGTAAATATACTCATCATTTGATGTTTCGAACGTGAATGAAATTTGATAGATGTGGGAGCAACTACACATTCTGTCGCCGCTAGTGCCACCAAGGGAGTTCATGATCGTGAGGTGCTGCCAAGAGATCAGTAAAGGGCTCTGGATTATTGCTGACGTGTCACATAACGTTGACTTTGACTTTGACTTTGTCAATGCTTCTTGTTACAAACGTCCTTCTGGTTGTCTCATCCAGTCGATGCCCAATGCTCAGTCGAAGGTATACCTCTCTGATCTCCATGGTCTCTTGGTCGAACTCATAAATGACATTTTATATATTGCATTTGGCTGATGCTATCAAATATTACAGGTAATGTGGATTGAGCATGTGGAAGTGGCCCAGAAACTGGATACACATAAAATCTATAGAGAGCTTTTAAGCGGCGGGTCAGGCTACGGAGCTAAGCGTTGGATTGCCACACTTGAGAGAATGTGTGAGAGGATGGCTCTCACCTCCAACCTAACCCTTCCTGCAAGTGACTGGAGCGAAGGTACGTATCATCTTTACGACTAACTAAAATGATGACTTCAAATTGTGAAACTGAATTAAAATATGTTATTCTTTTTATCACGTGATTTGAGTGGTATGATTGTATCATTTTGATTATAATCGAATTTACCAACATGTTTTTTTAAAAAAAAAACTTTAGTCAACATTTTCTTCAATTTCTAGAAAAGAAATTAAGAAACATTTTGCGAGTCAAAATTTGGATGACGAATATACGGAAGTTTTTAATCTTCAAATGGATGAATATACTGACTCATAAAAGCATACAAAGAAAGAATATTTTTCCGTGTATATCTAAATTTATTTCCGGATTATTGAGTTTTCTAATTTTTAATTTAAGAAACAAAAAAAAATTACTTTTGTGATATTTTTTATTATTTTTATAAAAGTATGACATATTTACAAATATTGTTACAAATTTTATTTTATTTTATTTGCTTTGTCTAATCTTGGTTGTAATTTTTGAAATTTGAAATCTTTTGTAAAAATAAATGGATTAAGGAAGGTCATAGATCATGTATAATAAATACATATCGTCTAACCAGCTAAAAAATGTCAAGCGCTGGTCGGATAATTTTTATATCACATATCTCTAGGTTCAAACCGAAAGACATGCAACTTTACGTTATTACATTAGTTATTGTTTATTTACGTATATAGTTTCTATAATAATGTGGCGTTTGATCAAGTTATTATATTGTGGCAGTCATAAGGACAGGAGAAGAAAGGAGAAGAGTTTTGAAATTAGGTGAGAGAATGATAATGAATTTCAACGAAATGTTGACCATGTCCGGAAAAGTTGACTTTCCGCAGCAGTCGAAATGTGGAGTGAGAGTCTCGATGCGGATGAACCTCGAGGCCGGTCAACCACCCGGTTTAATTGTTAGCGCTGCTTCGTCTCTAAGAATCCCTCTCCCTCCTGTGCAAGTCTTCGACATCCTCCGGAAACTCGACACTCGTCAGCAGGTTCTTTTCTTTTCTCTATCTCTTTCTTAATCTGTACGTATGATCATCATATTTTGTGAGCTTTGATACGTGAAACTAGTACTAGTTAATCAGTCCAGATTTTGATTAGGGATTTTGGTTTACTAAATTGCATGTCTCTTACTGTTGCATGTCTTAAAGAACGTACTAACACACACATAAAAAAACGTTTAATTACGTGTAACAGTGGGATGTTCTTGCCTATGGGACCGTAGTCACTGAGATCGCGCGCATTGCCACCGGATCAAGTGAAACCAATTGCTTAAGCATCCTCCGGGTACATGTATATATCTCTTCTGAACGACTTTTTATATAATTAAGCGTTTATTGGCATATTATATTACTCTAATAATCTTTAATCGTCGTGCGTGTGTATATAATCTACATTTCAGCCAACGCAAGAAGAGAATAATAATGGCAAGATGATAGCACAAGAGTCAGACAAGGACGACATGTTAATGCTGCAAGATTGCTACATGGACGCCTTAGGAGGCATGCTGGTGTACGCTCCTATGGACATGGCTACAATGGATACCACTCTCTCCGGCGCGGACGTCAAAATTTCCGATATTCCAATCCTTCCTTCTGGTTTCATCATCTCAAGCGATGGCCGACGATCGACTGTGGAGGACGGCGGAACCTTACTCACGCTGGCCTTCCAGATCCTTGTCTCTGGCAGGACCAGTAGGTCGAGAGAGGTGAATGAGAGGTCGGTGGATACAGTGAGTGCTTTGATCAGCTCAACTGTTCAAAGGATCAAAGGTTTGCTCAACTGTCCTGATCAGTTTTGAGTGAGAGAATATGCCGTGGAAGATTCTCCTCTGTTTTCATTCTTGTTTTGTTTAAGACAATTATTTTTGGGGGTTTTTATGACTTTGGGTATAATGATTTTAAGGACATGATTTAAGATATTTTCGGTCAGTATTATTACAGACCGATTTATGATAATAATTAATAAAACAACCCTTCTTTTTTATATTAGTTTATTTTTTTCTTTTTCTTTTTGGCTTTTGTTTGGTCATGACATTTTTACTCATAATTATTTTTTAAAAAGAAAAAGAAATCTATGAGTAAATTATTGACGTAAAAAAAAAATTATGTATTTAATAACCATAATACTATGAGTAAACTAACTATGGTTTGAAGATGGATTTTAACCATAATACTATAAGTAAATTTTGTTTTTTTATATAAAACACACCACAATTTAAGTTATTTTCACTAAGAATAATAATGAAATGTCCTACATACATAATCTTTTTGTTTTAGAAAACTAAATATACATAAAAATTTCACAATTATACTCATCATTTAACATTTTCAAGTTGATGGAACGTACGGTATATATATTTTTGACTTTAAGAAACAGTGGGAAAAAAAAAGGGAAAAAAAATATTGACGGTAATTAGAAGAAACCGGACGTTGGAAAATAAAAGGAAATAAGAATGACGCTACACGCAAGGTAACACGTGTATGTTTCTAATTGGTTGAGAGAAGACGACAGACAAATTTACATATACATGCGGGTAACACCACACACATCGTCGCCACTTCATCACCACCACTCCCAAATCTCCCCTTCGCCTATAAATATTTTCTCTGCTATACAATTTTACAATCATCTCTTCGTTTTTTTTTCTGTGAATCTTCTGAATCGAAAGCTCTTAATCTCTAATCAACAATGGCCGCCACAACTGAGAACCTCCCTCAACTCAAATCCGCCGTCGATGGCCTTAAAGATATGAGGTTTGTGTTCGGATTCGATTATTTTAAGTCTCGTTTCTTCCTAAATCTGATGGATCTTTTATTATAGTTTTGAGAAATTCTAGATCTGGATGATATCGTGTGGATTTTTTTTTTGGACTGATCTGATTGTTTCCTTCCTTCTTTTGTTTCCAGTGAGAATGAGAAGAGCGGATTCATCAGCCTCGTCTCTCGCTACCTCAGGTTCGTCTTTCTATTTCATCGTTTCCAATTTCGAATTTGTGGATTCGTTCTCTTGAATTTGTGATGATCCAAAACAAACAAATATTGCGTAGTTGAGCTTTTTATTGATTCTATGATAGATATGCTTTTAATCTGAACGTTTATTAGACGTTGAATCGATCGGATCAGATCTGGATATTAGATCTGAGGTGTTGTCGTCGTTTAACGTTATAACAGTAGACTAATGAGTTCCACCATCACTGTTTTTTTTTTTTTTTTTTTTTTTTT
>NC_025699.1:728461-762724 GCF_000633955.1 Camelina sativa | reverse complement strand
TGAGGCACAGCATATTGAGTGGAGTAAGATCAAGACACCTACTGATGAAGTCGTTGTTCCTTACGACAAAATGGTTCCCGTCTCTGAAGGTTTGAGCCTTCTCTTCACTGACGATGATACAAACTTTTTTTTTGTTTCAATACGGTTACAGGTTTCTCACTGTGGTGCTAAAACTATGTTTAAAATTTTAAATTGATGTAGATGTTTCCGAGACCAAGAATCTTCTGGACAAACTTGTTGTGTTGAAGCTTAATGGAGGTCTTGGAACAACTATGGGATGCACTGGCCCCAAGTAAGCCTTTTTTTCTTTGTCTGTTTTTAATTCTTAATTTTCAATCTATATGTGTCTGTTTGAGATGTCAAGTTCATTGTTTGCCTTTCTCTTTAAGCGTACGTTTCCTAATCAGGAGATCTATATGCCATGTCATCCGTGTCTTCTGGTTGAATGTTGTCTTGTTCTATATAGTTTATAAATTGCTTTCATCGCTAGTGGATGTAACGCCCAAATTGAAGCTAGCGAACAATTCATTGTGTTCTTTTTTTTTTGCATAGTCATTTACTAGTAGTCAGTCCAAGATTCAGTAAGTGAAGATTTACTTTGCCTTGTTTCTCTGCAGGTCGGTTATCGAAGTTCGTGATGGTTTGACATTTCTTGATCTGATTGTTATCCAGATTGAGGTTTGTCATTATCTTTTTTTTTTTATAACACTGCCCTACTGCCTCCATAATCTTTGCTAATCTTAATGCCGAATATATTGCTCACTCACAGAATCTCAACAACAAGTATGGCAGCAAGGTTCCTTTGGTTCTTATGAACTCGTTTAATACACATGATGACACACAAAAGGTACTTCTTTCTTTCTCTCGGGATCACATTTCTTCGCTTCTTTGTTTATGCTATTCTCTTTGGCTGACTGTTTTTGTCATATTCAGATTGTGGAAAAGTACACCAACTCAAATGTTGACATTCACACTTTTAACCAGGTTTGTGATGTGGATGCATATCAAAATTAGCAAATGAAATTCTCATTTCTATGTAAAAACCTGACATCAGTCTGTAACTACTAAGTACTAACGTTTACTTTGATATTTCAGAGCAAATATCCCCGTATTGTGGCAGATGAGTTTGTGCCATGGCCCAGCAAGGGAAAGACCGACAAGGATGGCTGGTATGATTCCATTTTGTTACGTACTCATAACTATTGAAATCTGTTATTCTGCAGTTTAGATAACGAACAGCAACTGGAAACAGTATTCAAGTTTACTTAAATCTTAATACTTTAAATGGCTATTGTTTGCTCGTGTTCATATTAAATCGCATTTTTATCTTCTTATGCAAGCTAGAACTGGTTAATTACTTACGTGATGAAAAATCAAAACTGCTTACTTAATTGCAATGCCTTGTGGCTTGTGCTCTCTGAGATCTGTCCATGATTGCAGAGATCAAGAAGCTGTGAATTTTCTAACATTTTACAGTATATTGAAATCTATTAGAGAATTTGACATGTTCTCAATTAGCATAAATTTTATCTGTTTTCTGGTTGACCATATGCTGTAGTCTTTTTAGATTTTATATTTTTTTTGCCTTCATATGCGTTTTTATTGGAGATTACGTTTGCATTTAGAGAATATCTTCTGTTGTTTATTGGATCGCCTACTAATAAATTGTCTTTGTGAAGGTATCCTCCCGGTCATGGTGATGTATTCCCAGCCCTCATGAACAGTGGAAAGCTCGATACGTTCTTATCACAGGTTCTTTCTTTAGTGCAGTCAACTACTGTTTTTACCCCAGCACTGAAGATTGACGTCTATGTTTATTGAAATTTTTGTTTTATGTGTCTCTCAGGGTAAAGAATATGTGTTTGTTGCCAATTCAGACAACTTGGGTGCAATCGTTGACTTAAGTATGTCTCTTTATAGTTTCTTCGTTCTTGTATACACAGAGTTATATGGTTAAACAGAAATTTTACATGAAATTCCCATACTAACTGTCTTGTTTACCGTGTCTAATTGCTGTAGCAATCCTGAAGCATTTGATCCAGAACAAGAACGAATACTGTATGGAGGTTACACCCAAAACCTTAGCTGATGTAAAGGGAGGAACTCTCATTTCTTATGAAGGAAAAGTCCAGGTAAGTTATTGTCTCATCCCTTGTTTAGATGTACCTTTTCTTAAGCATGGTTTATTCAAAAACTGCTAATCAGATTTGGTTTTTCTCTAATACACCCAAAAAAACGAAAATTCTAAACCTCCTTTTAACTCATGGTGTTCTCACTGCTACCATTTTCTTGTGCTACTAAGGAACATACGTATTTTTCTGACCTCTAAAATCGACTTTTTGGTTTATCTCAGCTTCTGGAGATTGCTCAGGTTCCTGATGAACATGTAAGTCTATACTTCTTTTTTTACTTCCTGTTACCGTTTGGATGTCAATTTCTTTAGAGATTGTTTGAAACTCTTTAAGCATATTGATTAGAGATTTAGGAAAGTTGGTATAAACGAGCTTGGTTTAGAGAATCTTTCTTGGAAGCTTTGCAAAGCCATTTCTCCCTTTTCTTTGTGCTTTAGATTGTTCTTATGAAGGGAATATAGTAAATGCCATATTTATTGAATATACAATAGAATGTGAAACCTGTAGACTTTTGTTTGTGCCGTCTTTTTTTTTGCTCCCACTTGTATCATCTGCTTAAAAGAGTAATTGCACTTTGTTTTTGATCCTTGTGGTAGGTCAATGAGTTCAAATCAATTGAGAAGTTCAAGATATTCAACACAAACAACCTGTAAGTAGATCACATCCCTGACGATATTAAAACAATAGAAACTTTTTTGTACACACTAACTGTGTAAAGCATACAGATGGATTAATTTGAAGGCCATCAAAAAGCTTGTGGAAGCTGATGCACTTAAAATGGAGATCATCCCAAACCCAAAGGTTCCTGCGTGGCCTAATGCACAGTTTTATATTTTTGCAATTTTCATTATTATCTAATCGAAGAACTGCAACTTCAATTCAGGAAGTTGATGGAGTCAAAGTTCTTCAACTGGAAACTGCAGTTGGTGCTGCGATAAGGGTAACATGCCTGTCCTAGTGGCTCATTTATAGAATGCAAACTGTAATCTTTTCTCAACTCCTTTTTTTTTCTTTGTTTTTTAAAATGTGATTCTGTTTAAAAACAGTTCTTTGACAACGCTATCGGTGCTAATGTACCTCGCTCACGGTTCTTGCCAGTGAAGGCAAGTTCAGACTTGCTGCTCGTCCAGGTAAACTCTATCAACTATATCAACAGAGCAACACAGATATCTTTTGAAACATTTGACTAATGATTTAAATTTTTCACAGTCTGATCTCTACACCTTAGTTGATGGCTTTGTCATCCGAAACAAAGCTAGAACTAACCCCTCAAACCCATCAATTGAATTGGGACCGGAGTTCAAGAAGGTAATAAAAGAAAATGATATCCTGACCAAGTCCCATTTGCTTTCTTAAACATCCTATCAAGACTTTTGAGCCTCACATAGTGTATCTTTTCTAACAGGTGGCCAATTTCTTGAGCCGATTCAAGTCCATCCCTAGTATAGTCGAGCTCGACAGCCTTAAGGTTTCTGGTGATGTGTGGTTTGGCTCATCTGTTGTTCTCAAGGTATATCTACATTATATACATGCAATTTGTTTTCATTAGATTCCGAAGTGGGTACTAAGAATGGTTTTCTTTGGGTTTAAAGGGCAAGGTGACTGTAACGGCAAAATCTGGCGTGAAACTCGAAATTCCGGACGGGGCCGTGATCGAGAACAAGGTAAGCTTATGTTTAATCCGGTTTTTTAGCTTGGTTTATCGGTTTTATATCATTGTTTGGCTCTGTTGGAAATATAGGAACCGATTATAGTTCGATTAGGTAATTTGTTTTGGTCTGGTTGTCAGTTTGGTTTTATTGGTTTCTAGGAACAGAATAATTTAGCTTGGCACGGTTATGATTTTGGTTCGGTATCTAATCAGAGATATACAGTATCCCGAAAATGAAAACTAGGATTGATTTAGAGGTTTCATCTGGTTCAGTTAAACCTAAGTGACATTTCACATCGTTTAGTTTAGAACCTAAATTAATTTTGAAGATCAGAGACTAATAACACCATCTGTGTTTTGTACAGAACATCAATGGTCCGGAGGATCTCTGAACAAGACAAATTCCAAGTCTTCTTCCCTCTCTCATGGAAGACACAACATCTCGAAAAGATACTGTTTAAATTGGTGTGAAAATATTACAGTGCCACAGCAAAGTTATGAAGAAAGAATAAAACAACGTTTCCTTTTTGCAGCTTAGCAAAGTCTATTCCCCCCCTACGGACGGACTTTATAGTATTAAATTTTGCTCTTTTGAATTTTCCCAAAAAAAACATTACAGTGCCAATATTACAGTGCCACAGCAAAGTTATGAAGAAAGAATAAAACAACGTTTCCTTTTTGCAGCTTAGCAAAGTCTATTCCCCCCCTACGGACGGACTTTATAGTATTAAATTTTGCTCTTTTGAATTTTCCCAAAAAAAACATAGCAATTAAGTATTTGATTATATATTTTGGTTTCTATCTCCGATCATTCTTCTTTTTGATAACCCACTTTTTCTGTCTACAACCCATATCTATGCTTTAAAACTAGTTTATTACATTTAAGTACCAGATGAGATAGTTCTCATTTGATAATTTAATTTCTAATCAACTTATGTAGTTACTAGTATTTTTTACTGCATTTCACTTTAGTTAGAATAATCGCAAATTCAAATGACAAAAGTAGAAATGATTCATCACCAAGATTTCTTATCCTGTCAAATTATTCTGTAAGATTCTTGTCTTCTAAAATTTATGACAGATCAGTATGTAATAAATACGAAGACCATTTTTCGTATTTTGATTGTGAGTTTTTAGAAACAAATATATATATCGGATCTTTTTCAAATAGTAATAACATGTATGATTGTATTCATTCTAGAATTTGGGATGATGGGATTATTGATTTGAGATTTGAATAGAGTTTTAAAGACTTTAAATGTTATGGAGAATCTGTTGTTATTAGATCAAGATTTTGTTAAATTTTATTAAAGTTTAGTGTTATTAGTTTGTGATTTTGAAAAAGTCATTTAAAATTTTAACAAATTTGGGTTATTGGATTCAGATTTTTGTAAAGTCATTAATAGTTTTGTGTTATTCAATTAAAACAAAATAATGTAGGATTGTTAATTAATTCAATTATTATGTTATTGGTTCATGATATTGTACATTTTCTTCACAAAATAAAGTCATGGAAAGTATCACAAAAATATAGAGGTTATTTACAGCATTTTACAAGATTTTTGAAAACTAATCAACAAAACTATAGACTATCCTCTAACCATCTTTAAAAATCTCTTATTCATTTTTGATGATTTTGTTAAAATCTTCAAAATTATTTATAAATTAGAATCCCTAGTGATTCAAATCCAATAACACCCCTAGTGATTTGAATTTTCATGAGATTTAAGGGGTAGTATTGGATTCTAATTTATGAAGATTTTTGAAGAGTTCAACAAAATTATTAAAAGTGAATATGTGAAAGATTGTTAAAGATTGTTAGAGAGTTTTGTTGATTAGTTTTCTAAAATCTTGTAAAGTCCTCCAATAATCCATGTATTTTTGTGATATTTTCCATGACTTAATTTTGTAAAGAAAATGTCTAAAATCATGAACCAATAACATAATAATCAAACTCATTAACAATCCTAGATTCTTTTGTTTTAATTGAATAACACAAAACTTTTAATGACTTTACAAAAGTCTGAATCCAATAACCCAAATTTGTTAAGATTTTAAATGACTTTTTACAAATCACAAACTAATAACACTAAACTTTTACATAGTTTAACAAAATCTTGATCTAATAACAAGAGATTCTACATAACATTTAAAATCTTTAAAACTCTATTCAAATCTCAAACCAATAATCTTCACTTAAATGATTTTTGATAATTTTAGGGAAATTAATATGATTTACTGTAAAATTCTTTCAAAATCCACTTAAAACCATCAGATTGGATTTCTATATTAACTAAACAAATCCTCTCAACACCTCTAGAATATTTAAAAATCATTAAAATCCAATCAAAATACACAAACTGTTTTGAATAACATTGGATTTTTAATCAATTTTTTAAAATCATGAATTCAATAACAATAGAATTTAATAAAAAATTTATTTGTAGCCTCGGAACCTGCTATGGTTGATTATATCAGCAAAATCTCTATCACCTAAAATTAGAAGTATGAAGTCGGTTGCTTGTTTTTTACCTAGAAAAGTCCAAGCAAATAAACAATTATTAATGTTGGTTTAGTAAATATCAAAAAGATAAATTACTAGTAAATATCAAAAAAGATAAATCGTTAATAAATATTTTTTACCAGAAAAAACACGGTAGACACTAATTCCTGATTTTTGGAGTTCTTCTCCAATACGATCAGAAATGTTGTGGTCAGCAACTTCAATATTTACTGGACCCAAGAAAATTTGATCCAGCAAGATATAAGCACATATTTTGTGCAATTAATTTATGATTGAATAACATAAAATTTATAAAATTTACAAATCTGTATATATTTCTAGCAAATAAAAAGGAAAAAAAAAATCAAATCAAATAACGATGGATAACCGCATACGCGCATAGTAAGATATCAATTATATTCATATGCAATTATGCATACACACGTGTATTAGTCATAATTGTAACAATCTAAGACGATCTTTCCTGTTTCTTGTTTTATACATGTCACGATCTAATTGCATTACATAGATGGCAGTTACTTGAAAAAAGTAAAAATTAAATATAGATTATGTGTCATTTGGCATGTTACATACGCGTCCAATTTAAGACTATGATGATCTAACATATCTCAACAGATAAGCTCTTCTTTATTTTCAAATCTGAAACTCGTAATTGCATTTCCTTCTTAATTTGTTTGACTAGTCCTGAAGTCTTTGCTTTTGATCAGTATAATAAATATATATATATATATATATATATATTGATAAGTTGTTTGACCAGTGATATCATCAATAAAAGATTTTTACATTACCAAGCCATCTCTAGCTCGAATCAAACAGATCAGGTCAGTTTTCTCTCTATGACTTTTTTCTTTTCATTTTCTTGGATCTTATTAAAAAAACGTTGACGACGAATCGATCACTACTGCTACCTTGTTTTGAGGGACTTATGATGTCCCAAATATTAGATATGTCACTATCGCACATATATGATCAGTTGATCATATATCAGTTTATCATGTTGTTTCTAAAGTACTCTTTCCAATATTCCCTCATATATCTCTTACGCACAGGTCACTAAATGATGTTGTTTCTAGTCGCTGTTCTCGGTTTAATAGCCTTTTATGTCTACAAGTCCATAAAGCCGCCTCCGCCAATTCCGTTGCCAAAGAATGTTTCTGAGATATCTCCAAGAATCAAGCTCAATGATGGCAGATATCTAGCGTACAAGGAATTAGGTTTTCCAAAAGACAAAGCCAAAAATAAAATAATCATTCTCCACGGATTTGGAAGTTCCAAGTTAGTGGATTTAAAAATCACACAGGTATTCTAAATTAAATGATTATATTGCAAATTCCTTGAATATTGTTTCATATCATTAATAATGCTCCTCTGGCTTTCAGGAAATGATCGACGAGTACAAGATATACTTCTTGCTCTTCGATAGAGCTGGCTATGGAGAAAGCGATCCTCATCTATCAAGAACACTCAAAACGGATACATACGATATCGAAGAACTTGCTGATAAATTGCAAGTCGGTCCAAAGTTCCATGTCTTAGGAATGTCACTCGGCGCTTATCCAGTTTACGGCTGTCTCAAGTACATTCCTCATAGGTATCTATCGTGCTACGTACATATTCCGTATATATAAATAAATTAAAGATTATATAATCTATATATACTTGAGTGAATGTCTCTAACAATATATTAATGTGTGTATTATATTATAGATTAAGTGGAGCAACGTTGGTGGTTCCGCTACTGAATTTTTGGTGGCATTGTCTGCCTCTAAACTTGTCGATGTCGGCGTTCCAGAAACTGCCAATTCCAAACCAATTGACACTTGGCGTCGCACACTACTTTCCATGGTTGTTTTATTGGTGGATGACTCAGAAATGGTTCTCACCATTTAGTCAGGATCCTAGAGAAACTATGACTGAGCGCGATATAGAGCTCGCGGATAAGCATACAAAACACGCTTATATCAAGGTATCTTAATAAATTATGTAGTGTAGTTTTAAACTAGTTTTCTTATATATATACTGAACTTGATGATACTTTATAATGAAGAAAAAAAAAAACACTCATGAAAGCGATTGATTTATGCGGTTCAGGAGTCCGCTCTACGTCAAGGTGAATATGTGAGCATGCAACGAGACATCATTGCGGGTCACGAAAATTGGGAGTTTGATCCAACCGAACTGAGCAATCCATTTTCAGATGATAACAAAGGGTCAGTTCACATTTGGTGTGCACTCGAAGACAAACAAATATCGCATGAGGTTTTACTCTTCTTATGTGATAAGCTTCCATGGATAAAGCTTCATGAAGTCCCTGATGCTGGACATCTTATTATTCATGAGAAACAGCATTTTGAAGACATTATTAAAGCCGCTTGTAGTTGAATGTGAAAAGATAAAACAAATCTTAATAGTTTGTGTTTGGAATGGATTTAATTAAATATATGTTTTGATGTCATGATTTTTACGACTTAAATTCCAATTTTATATCGATGTGGTTTTTTCTAATGATATATATATATTATCTGAGTTAGTATCAGTTAAAAAAAAATCACTTTAGTGGCGATACAATCATGGTTGGCAAATTTATCACCGTGCAATATAGGTCTTTAGTCTTTTTTGTTTAAAAATGCTTCCACCGTATGTGTCACAAACACTTGGATTTAAATTAACAAAGCAATTTCTTTAAAAATTCACGAAGGATAAGTTTGTTTGTCTTTCTTTCTTAGTGATCTAAAATCTGTAATAAATCCAAAAATACAATTTAATATGCAATATAAACGAAGGGAGTTACGTAATTGATAATGAATGCAAAAGGACAACCAATTCAATAAAAGTAATGCAAAATAAGTTATCAAGATTCAAGACATGTGTAACAAAGAGAAAAAGAATAAAGACAGTATTTGTAACAAAAGAGCGGATTCCTGAACTGGATAAACCAAGCGCAATTATATTAGAGTTGGAAGGTATCCTTGTTATCGTTTAATGGTATCCTTACAAAACCTGTTGTATGCCTTGCTAAAAAAAAGAAAAAAACAACGATACCACCATTACACCACACTAGGTACGAACCTCCACTATGTGCGGGTAAATTGAATTAAATAAATATTATGAGTAATATTATTATTTAAGGTTTAAGATTAATCTCAAATAAGTAGCAATATTTTATAGACAAATCGATTAAATTTAAACTAATCGTAAATTTAAAAATGCAATATGAAAATATATAAAACTGGTAAATAAATGAATAATTTTATTTTTGTTTGTGAAATTCAATTTACTTCTAATAATTAAATACATTATGAAATTGATAATTAAATACATTTCTAGATTTTGATTATTGAAAAATCTTTCATTTAAAAAACTAATAGAAAAGAACATTGTCTTATATATGTGAATAACATATCTGTGTAAATAATAATGAAATGTAAGTGCATTAATTAAAAAAAACACAGAAACGATGTGAACGCAACACCTCAGGTTTTTTTTTTTGGTGAGAGTGATTCTATATTAATATATAGGGAATAACATATTTATGTAAATAATAATGAAATATAAGTGCATTAATTAAAAAAGACACATAAGCGATGTGAGCGTGACACATCAGCCTTTTTTTGTGAGAGTGATTCTCTATTAATATATAGGGGATACCATATTTATGTAAATAATAATGAAATGTAAGTGTATTAATTTAAAAGACACAGAAGCGATGTGAGCGCGACACCTCAACTTTTTTTTGTGAGAGTATTTTTCTATTAATATATATGGATGGGATTAGCTAATCATCTCGTATATGATATCATTAGGTTGGTCTTTCTCTCCATTTCTCTCTAGACAGTTATCTGAGTTTCTTTCTTCTTTAGTTTTCTTTAAAGAAGTTCTTTTAATTTTTTGGTTCGTAGAAAAATACATTCCTCATAGGTAAATAATACTCCTATATAAATATGGGATATCTCTTAAGAAAAATATAATGATAAAAAAATTAGAAACAATAATCAATATTTTGGATTGTCACTTGTCATCATCTATCAAGACTAGCGCTTATGTTTATATATTTACATCTTTTATCCATTTCTTTTAAGATTTTCGGTTTGAAAATTTTCAGGCGATAGATTACAAACATTAAAATTTAAATAAGAAAAAACACTTGGTGCTAATAGTTGGGATAATATTTTCTCAAATACACGACTCTTTTCTTCTTGTTGTTTCATCCCCATCTGTAACTTACCATTTACCAAAAGTCAGGTTATCTAAAGATTATAATGATTGTGGTGTTTGTGTTGACTTATATGTGAATGTTGTTTATAATAGGCTAAGTGGAGCAACGTTGGTGGTTCCGTTAGTGAATTTTTGGTGGAGCCGTGTGCCTCGAAACTTATTGAATGCCGCGATGAAGAAATTGCCAACTGGATTTCAGTTGACACTTGGAGTCGCACACTACTGTCCATGGTTGTTATATTGGTGGATGACTCAGAAATGGTTCCCAAATAGTCGGAATCCCAAAGACACTATGACCAAGCGAGATTTAGAACTCGCAGAAATACATAAAACACATTCCTATAAGGTACGCATATGTAATGAACCTTATTGACAAAAAAAAAAAAAACACTCATGCTCATGCATGAAATGCTATTCGTTATAGGAATCTGCAATACGGCAAGGTGAATTTGTGAGCACACAACGAGACATCATCGCGGCTTACGGGAAATGGGAATTCGATCCAACGGAATTGAGCAACCCGTTTTCGGACAGTAACAACAAAGGGTCGTTTCATATGTGGTGTGCACTCGAAGACAAACAAATTTTGCGAGATGTTTTAGTCTATATATGCGATAAACTGCCATGGATAAAACTCCATGAGGTCCCTGATGGTGGACATTTCATCATCTATGAGAAGCAGCATTTCGAAGCCATTATCAAAGCCGCTTGTAGTAATTAATGAACAAAAAAAAAAAAAAAGACTTGTGTTTCGAATAAATTTGATAAAATTATGGGCATGTATGGTTTAACCGTTTAAGTGGTATGTATATGGATTTTGATTTGTGGTTAAGCCGCTAAGTTGGAGGGTATTATAGTCATTTCAAACAAACCGACAAAACCGGTAAAAGCAATATGTTTTGTTTTCCCACTAAAGAGTTGTTTTAGTAAACAAAAAGAGAAACCAAAAAAATCAAATCTCTCTCTCTCTCACTCTCGCCGGAGAGATGCGACGGTTACTTCTAGCTTTACTCTTCCTTGCACTAACCCCGCCGGCGATTTCTCATTACTCTTCGTCAACCTCATCACCTTCTTCTTCCTCCGTCTCTTCAGACGCATCAGAATGGCGTCCAGCTCGAGCCACCTACTACGCGGCTTCGAATCCTAGAGACGCGGTGGGAGGTGCGTGTGGATACGGAGATCTCGTGAAATCTGGGTACGGTATGGCTACGGTTGGTCTAAGCGAGACTCTGTTTGAGCGTGGTCAGATCTGTGGTGCTTGTTACGAGCTCAGATGTGTTGATGATCTCCGTTGGTGTATCCCTGGTACTTCAATCATTGTCACCGCTACGAATTTTTGTGCTCCTAATTACGGATTTGATCCTGAAGGTGGTGGTCACTGTAACCCACCTAACAAACATTTCGTCCTTCCGATCGAAGCGTTTGAGAAAATCGCTATTTGGAAAGCTGGGAATATGCCGGTGCAGTATCGTAGGTGCGTTTTGTAATTTGTTGTTTTTTTGCCAAATTAGTTTCGCGTTTTGAGAGAAGTGCGTTTGCGGTGGTGGGAACGCGGTTCTGCTTTTTTCACGATTTAAATAATGGAGGCGATGATGATGCTTTTTCTTTTTGCTTTCTTCCGTCTTCTTCGATATCCGTGTGCTTTATGTGAGCTAGGTTTGCCCTAAATTGATGTCTCGATTTAGTCATTTACTTTATTGCCCCTCATATAGTTCTATCTGATTTTGAGTTGGTGTTTACAATAGTTCAGAGAAGTAGAATTTGGATAGATTTGGATTGGAGGATACCAATGTTGTATGTATGTAGTCTGAATAGTTTTGGAGCATTGGATATTTTTAAGTTATGGCTTAACAGAACATGTAACCATTGTTGTTGGTATTACAAAAACAGGATCAACTGCAGAAGGGAAGGGAGCATGCGGTTTACAGTTGATGGAGGGGGAATTTTCATATCGGTTCTGATCACCAATGTTGCGGGATCCGGTGATATAGCTGCTGTGAAGATCAAAGGGTCAAGAACCGGGTGGTTACCAATGGGTCGGAATTGGGGACAAAATTGGCATATCAATGCTGATCTCAAGAACCAAGCTCTCTCTTTTGAGGTAACTTCTAGTGACAGGTCAACCGTGACAGCTTACAATGTCTCCCCTAAAAACTGGAATTACGGACAGACCTTTGAAGGGAAACAATTCGAGACTCCATGAGACAAACACGGGGGTTTATCGAGAGATATCTCGTGATTCTTTTTTTTTCCCTGTCGGAATTTTTTTTGATGGCAAGTATATTGATCTTGGTCTAAGGTTATCTTTAGGTTTGAAAAGGAAGAAACTTGGGTCAGTCTTTTTGCATTTCATAGTCTCTTTTTCCCACGCATAGGTACAAATATCACCAATGTACTAAGAACAGTGATCACACAAACATCACTATTGTATCTATATGTTTTACATTACCAAGGAGCGAAAGCATCCTTTCAAATGCTTAAATCTAATGATGAGCATTGAGTCTTACAGTTTTCGTTCAAAACCACTGGTGTACTGTATTCCGATTTTGTAACAATAGGCCATGATCAGATATATATTGAAGGTAAAAACAGTTAAAAGAATGCAAAAAGAGTACTGTGATGTATAATAGTAACAAGAATCTGAATAACTAAAAGGTTATAACTTCCAAAGTCAAAAGATAGTAAACCTATTATAGCCAAGAATGTAAGTTCACTTACTTCCAATGTGAAGATCATTCAGGCCAAAAGGATCATCGTGTGTTGTAAAAATTCCTATCAACATCCCACTTCTCTTAAAACTCTACATGAGATTCAATAACCCCAAACAAAAAAAACCAAAAAAAAAGTAAAACCGTGTCAAGAACTCATAAAGTTTGATGAGATTCAATAAGCAACGCATTGAGCATGACGTGAACAGCAGCATCATAGACCGCAGAGTCGTAATGCATTCCGTCAAGTGTACATTGCGGTCCACAGTTCCATGTAAAAGACTGTATATCAAGCAAGATAAGTGGACCTCCCATTTGACGCAAGATCTTACTCTCCCCTAGTGACCTATCATACTCATGCCACACCGTATCACTCATCTTGTGCTTCTTCTCATCCGTATTCAACATCCCATTGATCAAAACAGGCATCCCAATCCAGAACAGATGCATAGATCTACCAGAAACAGATCCACCTCCTTCTTGCTCTTTTGGCCTCAATGGCACCAGAGACTCCACATGACTACTCAACTGCTTCAACTGAAATCCGAAATCTGAAGCATTGTTGACATGAAGCATATGCCATAACCCACTTCCCATAATCAAAACATCAGGATACTTGTTCATCTTCTTATACGACACAACAAGATCATCCAAATCTTTCTCGTAAGGAGCCCAAACGAAATCAAGCTTCATCCCAATCTCCTTAACCACAAGGGTGTAATCACTATGCCTCTTAAAGAGATCATCTTTAACCGAACCCAAGGACTTTGAATCCGAACCCAAAACAAGACTCAACAAAGACAAAGCAACGAACCTCGCCTGAGAGTCACCAGCGACAACAACCCAAGATCCATTCAACAAATCAGAAACATCGAACCTATCCAATTTCTGAAACTCACAGCTCAAAACTTTCCTCGATTTCATCCAATCCCAATTCTTGTCGAAATAATCAAGCTTCGTTGTTGAGCCGTTGTTGTTACTACGCCTACGAACAGGCTTAACATCCCAGACAATCTGATTCACCTCGTTGATACAAGAGATACGATGATCGTAGACGACAACAGACGAAACAGAGGCAACGATGTCGGAGACGGAAGGGAAATAAGGAGTGAGATGAACACAAACAGCGAGAGAAATAAACAAAGCGCCACTAAAGAAGAGCATCTTGTTCCTGCTTAGATGCCAACCTGCCATAACCATGGGAACGAAGAGGACGAAACAAGCTGCTAATACTCCGTAATGAATCGCTCCTAGCATCTCTCTCAGGGTTTCGTAATCAGACACACACATCTATCATCTAGATTTCATCATCTAGACAAAAACCCAATTTTTTTATTCAGATTCGACGAATCAAACTCTTTTCTTTTTTTTTTGGTTTTCTAGTTCCTACAATTTAAGAAGCTAGGGTTACGAAATTGGTTTGGTGAAGAGAACACATCAGATTGAAACACACAAAAATTGAAGGCGAAGATGAAAATTTGGTGAGATTGAAAGGAACAGAACAACCGTAGGCTTCTCTTCTTCGGTTTTTTAAATTTCCATATTTGATAGATCTCCATTAGATTTTATTATTGATGATGAATCTCAGAACGACATAGTTCGGTTCACTTTAGCTTGATAATGGAACAAGGAAACTATTCTAACGTACGCTCACCGCTGGGTATCACGTAACTGCATGTTGGTTTGGATCATAAGTTTTTCGGCCCACCTAAAAGCCCATTTAGCTTACCGATTTTACATATTTAACTTTTATTTTGTACTTGGCTTTTAAAATTTCCATATTTGATAGATCTCCAATAGATTTTATTATTGATGATCTCTCACATCTCAGAACGACATAGTTCGGTTCACTTTAGCCTGCTAATGGAACAAGGAAACTATTCTAACGTACGCTCACCGCTGGGTATCACGTGACCGCATGTTGATTTGGATCATAAGTTTTCGGCCCACTTAAAAGCCCATTTAGCTCACCGATTTTACATATACTTTTTATTTTGTTAATTTCTTCTCATTCTATGGTTACTTGAGGCCTTGGGGAGGGTGTAACAAATCAAAATATTAATGCCTTATTATATTCACTCTAGCTTTTAAGGTAGGGCTAATAGGAGGACAAATCTATGATGTTATTAGTTTTATAGAGATGTGTGTGAACGTTGGGTAGGAAGAAATAAGTAAAGAACCAAAAGATGGATTCATGTGGGGGAAATGTGTAAAGAAGGCTATATGATCATATTGTATGTGTGTAGATATGTTTAATGTATATATATGTGGGATTGTATGTGTATACAATATGGTGATACATAATAGAAGAAAAAGAGAATATGGAATTTGGAATAATGAGAGAAAAAGGTTATGACGATGATGAGAAAGGCTGAGAAGTGATGCTCCCGGCGGGATGGCCCATCAATTGCTTCCAAGGATTTATTCACATGTTCACATCTGCTGGATCCCACATGATGATAATAATAATAATATCCATCTCATTCTCATATGCTTTTTTGTGTTTTTTTTGTTAGGTTTTTTTTAATATTGATCTAGTTTCAGTCGTCGATCGAAATTTTATAAGTTTTATAATCACCTTTACCATGTGAACATGTTCATAATCATATAAACATAGCAAATAGAGCAATAATTTCTAATATCCATTAGTTTTGGACTTACGGTCAATAGTTTTCTAATTAGATCAAATGATATGGTAATTTATTGGCGGACTAAAAAATGTGAAGAAATAAGTTTCTAGCCATATAAACTACGACGATGAGATATGAATCTGAAAAAAAAAAAACATATAAATGACAAAATGAAATATAAAATAACTATAAATAATAAATTACAACATGAAAGATCTATTTTTAAAATAAGATCAATGTACGTACGTAGATCGGATGGCAATGTGAAAGAAGACAAATTAAAGGATTCGGATGCAAGTGGGTACAAAATGAATTAAAAGAGACAGTTATTTCAGTTAGAAGTGCCGCCAAAGCACAAAGACCAAACATAAAAATAAAAAATATACTATAAAAGAGATTGCAACAGTTTTGGGTTAACCCAAGATTCGATCTCCCATGCAACCAATAAAATTCTGACACGTACACAAATATTCCAGACCGACCACTCTTGGAGAAGCATGGGATAATATAATTGAGAGGATCGCCACTTGATGAAGAAACACGGTTTACCATTTTAGGGCGGCAATTTTTCATTAATTATTCCGGTTTAGTACATTATCACCTCGTGATCATGTTATTTGTTAGCACAAAAAAGAAATTGATGAATTTTTTTTTAAAAAAGAGCTAAATTTATAATAGTAGTATTTGTTATATTGGGATAGGGACCTTCTCTTTATTCACTTTTTCGCCTCTCCTTTTTTCATGTCTTCTGTCTTTTTCCTCTTTATATATAACCCCTCCCTTGCTCTCCGAACCCTCAACGAACACAAAACATTTCTGTCGTCTTCTTCCTCTCGAGTCTCGATTATTTCTCTCTTTCTTTCTATCTCCTAATTGATTCAAAAAACATCATTTCAAGAGATTATATATATACATGGCTCCTGTCTCGTTACCTCCAGGTTTCAGATTCCATCCAACGGACGAGGAACTAATTACTTACTATCTAAAAAGAAAGATCAACGGTCTAGAAATCGAACTTGAGGTTATCGCTGAAGTTGATCTCTACAAGTGTGAGCCATGGGACTTACCAGGTATTAATTACTAATATTTTGATCTTCTTCATTTATGCGCATGAGTTACTAGCTATATAAATCTTTTAAAGGATATATGATTTATGATAAACATTACTCGATTATAGTTTAGTTTCAATTTCTCCAATTGGATTAAAATCACAGTTTCTATGATAATAATTGTTATTTATGCTCTTAAACTTAAGCAACAAAGAGAGCTAGGTTGAAGAAAAGAATAAGAATATAACATGTATGAAGAAACCCTATATATACGTTTATTTTCTACCTGGAAAATTCCACATGTTACAAGCAACAAGTATACAATAGTTCTTTATATAACTATTTTCTTAATTTGTTATTATTTCGACTGTTTTTTTTTTCTGACATCAAATTCAATAACTGTATTTCTTTAATTCTTTTCAATGTATAATTGTAAACATGAATGCCACGAACTTTGTTGAGATATTCGTATTTCTTAAGGTTTGGATTCATTATCCATATATATCTATTGATAAATATCGTTGTTTATATAGTAATCGCTAATCAAATATATATTAAATGATAGGTAAATCTTTGCTTCCGAGCAAAGACCAAGAATGGTACTTCTTCAGCCCACGTGACCGGAAGTATCCCAACGGTTCAAGGACAAACCGCGCAACCAAAGGCGGTTATTGGAAGGCCACTGGCAAAGACCGACGGGTGAGTTGGAGAGACCGAGCCATTGGAACCAAGAAGACACTGGTTTACTACCGTGGGCGTGCCCCACACGGTATTAGAACCGGTTGGGTCATGCACGAATATCGACTCGATGAAACGGAATGCGAGCCTTCTGCGTATGGCATGCAGGTTCGTTCGCTAACTACAATTAATTCGACTAATTATTCTTTTTTTATTGTATATATATCATTAAAAAAAATCCCGTCTAATCTTTTATATTTCAGGATGCATATGCACTTTGTCGTGTGTTCAAAAAGATTGTTATTGAAGCTAAGCCAAGAGATCAGCATCGGTCATATGTCCACGCGATGTCGAATGTGAGTGGTAACTGCTCATCGAGTTTTGACAATTGTTCGGATCTCGAAATCAGCTCAACTACTCATCAAGTTCAAAACACATTCCAACCGCGATTTGGCAACGAGCGTTTTAATTCCAACGCAATCAGCAACGAGGACTGGTCACAATACTATGGTTCTCCTTATAGACCGTTCCCTACTCCATATAAGGTATAACTAATATTTCAAAGTTTTTTTACATCCATCACCCTATAAGGTTAAATGCACCCATCAACGTATAACATATTGTTAATGATGGATTCTCTATATGTTCATACAGGTTAATACAGAGATCGATTGCTCAATGTTACAACACAATATATCTCTACCACCGTTGCGTGTAGAGAACTCTGCGGTTAGTGATTGCGATTTCTTTACGAGTATGACTCACAACAACGATCATGGTGTGTTGGATGACTTTACTTTCGCTGCAAGTAACTCCAACAACTATAATAACGTTGGTGATCAAGTGATCCACGTTGGCAATTATGATGAACAATTAATAACGTCTAATCATCATATGAACCAGGTATGTATATCAGACTATATTTAAAGTTACTTTCTGTTAAATTAAGCCTAACATATATTATTTATAATGCATTTGAACAGGCCGGTTATATAGAAGAGAAGAAGATGATCTCGAGTTTGGATGATACTGACCAAGATCTTGGATTTCATGGTGAGAATGATTTATAATTAGGTTTAAAGTTGAAGATTGTTAAGTTGCACTTCTTATCTAACGATAATTACAAATTGTTTAATTTACAGGGAACAATACCAATGGCAACATAGATATCGATGATTTTTTCTCATTTGATATATATAACGAGGAAAACGTGAATAGAATAGAAGATAATGAACATGTGAGCACAAATGAAACCCTTGATTCATTAGGATTTGAGGTGGTTGAGGAGGAAACTAGATATAACAACCAAATGCTCATCTCGACATATCAAACAACGAAAATTCTATATCACCAAGTCGTACCATCTCACACGTTGAAAGTCCACGTCAATCACAATGTGGAAGAAAGAACATTGTTCATTGAAGAAGACAAAGATTCTTGGTTACAAAGAGCTGAGAAGATCACGAAGACAAAACTAACACTTTGTAGTTTAATGGCTCAGCAATACTACAAATGTCTTGCGATTTTTTTCTGATTCTTTTCTTTTTAAATTATTGATTTATTTAACCCTTTTGGATATAACACAGGGCACTTACATATATGTATGTATACTAATATTTTTACATTTAATTGTTGTATTTCTTACTATTTGCAAAATATCTCTTATACGTATAACAACAACAAATTGGAATATTTCCCTCCAGAGTATATATATACTTTTTTCAGTTGTTATTTCCCTCAAGATTTTCGCATAGTTTACTGAAGTAATATAGTTTTTTTAATAGAAAATTAATATAACATGCGATTTAACTTTATTTGGAAAAAAACACTTTTACTTAATTTGGTCCAAATACCACATTATAATTATCATCATCAGCACCATCCACCATCCATGTAAACTTGAAGTAATTTAATAGGCAGACAAATCCATGAGCTTCTTCCAAGCCGGTCTAGCCGAAATCTCATTCCACCACCGGTTAACATTCTCTCGAGACGTAACCAAACCGCTCAAACTGACTTCATTCATGATATATCTCATACCGGGCATATGAGTCAAATCAGCCAATGTGAATTCATCACCGGCCAAATACCGGTTCGTAGCTAATCGGTTCTCATAAACATCGAGGACCTTCTCGAACTTGACCTTTAGCTCCTCAACCAAAGTAACGTCGCATGGCTCACCAAACTTGGGCTTAAAGACGACGTTAATAACTAAGGGAAGAGCCACAGCATAGAGATAGTTATTCTCAACTTCCACCCACTGGTCCACAATGGCTCGTTCCTCCAAAGTCTTGCCCAAGAGGTCCGTTCCTTGGTCCGCATACTTTGTCGCGTAGTACCTCACTATGGCTCGCGACTCTTGAAGTTAAGCCAAAAATGGAATATATAACTTGTTTTTAACCATTAGTATAAGAAAATATATTTTTGAAAATTTGACAAAAAAAATCAAATAAAAGTAGAAAGATATGTTGTTGAGACAAAATCTAAACAAAGAAATCGTATACAGTTTAGAAATATATTTTACCCATAAAAATTACTCAAGAGTAAAATTTCGACTTAAGAGTAATTGAGTACACATGGTCATTTAACTTTAAAACAATAACAAATTTGAGAGTTTTATCTTACCAAAAAGCTTGAGATCTCCATCTTCAATAGCTGGAACTTGACCAAACGGCTAATAACAAGTATACAACGAAAGTAATGACTAATACATACGTTTCTGTGATAATAGTTAAAATATAATGCTAAAGTTATACCTGACGGAGAAGATGTTCTGGTTTTTTCTGCTCAAGTTGATCGAGATCGACATGAATCACCTCAAACTCGATGCCTTTCTCCAAAAAACAGAGCAATACTCTTTGTGGATTAGCTGCTTTTATCTGCCCATATACTTTGACTACCATTTTCTGATAAAAAATGTATAACTTTTTTTATACGTAATGTATTGTTGATATGAATATGGATGCGTGTAATTTATAGACCATGAATTATATATATTTCAATTTTCAACATCCAAAGAATGAGAGTGACTTTGCTTGTGGAGTAATCATCACTTATATATATTTCGAAATCCGATGGACCGGTAAGTAGGTGAGAAATGGAACGTGCTGTTTCTTTTTTTTTTTTTTTTTATTATTTTGTGAAACACAAAGTTTGAAGGTTACGTACATTTCGTTTGTGTTTTGCATTAGTGTGTTTACATCTATTTGTTCTAATTTTGCTAAAACAGGTTTCTAATTACATCTGTATACAGTATATGTAAAATTTGTAAATACAAATGTATTTCTTCTTCAACTGAGTCCAATTATACGTTGGGTTGGGGATAAGGAAGATATATGTGTAAAATAAAATGTAAAACTGAGAGTGTACCGATCTGATGTATGGTTGATGAAAAAGCCAGCCCAATAGAGGTATCCTTTGAAGAAAGACCGCAACCGCAAGTGTAGGCCAAAAACCACTTTTAAACATGACAGAAGAATGGAAGAAAAGACATCATCATCAGTAAGCAAAATCAAAACTTGGTAATAATACGGCACAAGATGTTGTTGAGGAGAGAGGAAAACCAAACCTGAAGAGGACAAGGAAGCCATATGATTTTAGAAGCAAACCGAAGATAGGCCATCCAAACACAACAGAGAAGCAGAAACCCAATCCAAATGATATCTATATGTGTATATCAACAACAAGTATAAAAGCAACAAGTATCAACTTTTAAGTCTTTTTGCCTTGTGACCTCAGGAGTGTCAGATTGGAAGCAAAAGGGACAATAATAGCTAGGAACCTTAAAACTCTGCCTTTTAGTAAAGAATTGGATTGTTGGGTGGATTCCAATGGTTAGAGTAACACCAGCTAAGAAGAGTATCTGTTGTTCAAATATAGACCACAGAAACTTAAAAAGAGCTTCTTGGTAAAATCAATCGTAAGAGAGCACAAAGATGATGGTAACTAAATACCAACATTCCCCATGGCGATGAGTCCCTTGTCAAACACAAAAATCACTCCCAGGAATGTAAAGAAGATACCAAATCCAGTCAAACCTAGCCCAATCTCTACCACCACCACATATGTATATCATCACATCACCAAAGTTTCAACAATAATGATAACAAGTGCAACAAATTCATTCGACAAGGCAAATAACAGAATTCGAAATCAATGGATACAGAGTTCATTATTCTTATCACATATATCCCAAAGGAACTTACTTTTTAGGTCGTTCATCTCCAAGGAAGCCATTGTTGCCGGCGACGAATTGGACAATAAAAGAAAAAACACGTAAGAAGACAAAATTCAAACAAAATTTCAGATCTGAGAAAGTGTAATTTTTCTTTTTAATAATCTCTGAAACAATCAACCCAAGAGGAGTTTGAATGATCATCATCTTCATCTTGTTGAAATTGGATCGTGGTGGAGTCTAACAACTTCAAGTAGAAGGAACCAAGCAAGCGCGACGAGTCAAAGCTTCGTCATCCCATGGGTCTCCACGTCAGCATCTTACACAACATATTTGAGATATTTCAAAAGAACCCCTCACTGTTATTTATTACCGAATATATCCCACAAGATTTCTAATCATATTTACTTACATATGTAATAATTTCTTTTTTTTTTAGAATAATAGTGACTAATTTATTTTGGTTATCAAATTATTATTAAGAAATTAAAATGCTAGAAATTACATTACATAAAAATTAAAAAAATATATTGAACAAACATAATTACATTATTACTTAACACTCAAATTTCTTTTATTAATCCAACCATGTAAAAGTATATTTAACTTGTGTGTAAATTTTGTAATAATTTCTTTATTAATATTATGGTTTTTTGGCCTCCAAAAATCTTATTTTTGGCTTCCAAGAGTCTCCATTTTTGGGGCCTCCAAGAGTCTTCATTTTTGGCCTTGGCCTCCAAAAGTCTTCATTTTTTGCCTCCAAAGCGACTTCACTTTTGGCCTCCAAAGCGTCTTCAGTTTTGGCCTCCAAGGATCTCATTTTTTGCCTCCAAAAGTCTTTCATTTTTGGCCTCCTCCAAAGCGTCTCCATTTTTGGCCTCCAAAAATCTTTATTTTTGGTCTCCAAAAGTCTCCATTTTTTGCCTCAAAAAGTCATCATATTTGGCCTCCAAAGCGACTCTAAATATAGAGACTCTTGGAGCCCAAAAATGCAGACTCTTGGAGGCCAAAAATGCAGACTCTTGGGAGCCAAAAGTGGAGACTCTTGGAGGCCAAATATGATGAATTTTGGAGGCCAAAAATGAAGACTTTTGGAGGCCAAAAATGAAGACTTTTAGAGGCCAAAAATGGAGACGCTTTGGAGGCCAAAAGTGGAGTCGCTTTGGAGGCCAAATATGATGACTTTTAAAGGCAAAAAATGAAGACTTTTGGAAACCAAAAATGGAGACTTTTGGAGACCAAAAATAGAGACGCTTTGGAGGCCACTATGATGAATTTTGGAGGCAAAAAATGAAGACTTTTTGAGGTTAAAAATGGTGATGCTTTGGAGGCTAAAAATGTAGACGCTTTGGAGGCAAAAAATGGAGACGCTTCGGAGACCAAAAATGGAGTTGATTTGGAGGCCATGGAGACACATTGAAGGAAAAAATAGAGACGTTTGGAGGCCAAAAATAGAGACGTTTTGGCCATGGAGACGCTTTGGAGGCCAAAAATGGAGACTCTTTGGAGGCAAAAAATGTAGACGCTTTGGAGGCCAAAAATGGTAGAACCGCACTTTATATACACATTTCAAAGAGGGGCATTTTTAAAAATGTCCATTCATAGCATTTTTAAAACTTTTATATACAAAATGACCATATTACTCTTTCTTTGAGTGATGGTAAGAATGTACAGTCATCAAAATCGAAAAACATTTCCCGCCAAATAATAAAAAATTTCCAGCCAAAAAATGAAAATTTTCCCGCCAAAATTGGAAAAATTTCCTGCCAATTTTTTTGAAATTTATACCTTATAAAAACATTGTAAACGCTTTTCAAAGACCTTGTAAATGCTTTTAAAAACCTTGTAAACCTTGTAAACGCTTTTAAAATTAAAAAGGGCATTTTCAAAGAGGGCATTTTTAAAAAACTTTTATATACAAAATGACCATATTACCCTTTCTTTGAGTGATGGCAAGAATGTACAGTCATCAAAATCAAAAACATTTCCCGCCAAAAAATAAAAAACTTCCCGCCAAAAAATGAAAAATTTTCCCGCCAAAATCAAAAAATTTCCCGCCAAAATCGGAAAAGTTTCCCGCCAAATTTTTTTAAATTTATACCTTATAAAACATTGTAAACGCTTTTTAAAGACCTTGTATGAAAAAAAAACTAATAAAAATTGATATCTGATATCAATATAGAATATTTTATGGAAATAGAAGAATCATATATTCTTGAATATGGAATTCAATATTAAATATATAGAATAAATCTAATATTAATATATAATATATATATATATAATTTATATATATTAATAGAATTGTTAATTGAATTGATTTGGTGGTAGAATTTTATGAAATGACCCCAAACCAAAGAGTGTATCTCGTCTAGCTTTGAACAAATATTATCGATAAATTTCTTATCAAGAAGGCAAAAAAATGCGGATATAGTCGAATGGTAAAATTTCTCCTTGCTAAGGAGAAGACGCGGGTTTGATTCCCGCTATCCGCCCAAACATAAATGGATACAAAAAGATAAAAGATTCTGTTTGCACTGCCTAAAATATATTGACATGTGCTTAATATATTCTCATTAGAAAAATATATTTTTGATCTTAAATACATTTCATTTTCTCATATAAAATATAGTTATCATTTAGCGAATAAAATAAATAGATGGAAAAATTTTTAAAAATAAAATAGAAATCATAGTTTCCCATGTAAGGATTCAAGAGGCCTCAATTTCATTTCAATGAGGCAAAGAAAAAGCCTTTTATTTGATCAGAATAAGGCAAAACCTCTAGATGTATAATGATCAATCCAGAAATGACATAGTCTTATATTTGATCATATAGGGGGCATATCCTGCCATTTTTAACGATCTTTCCGGAAAATACATAGTCTTTTGTTAGATATAGAAGGAGGCAAAGCCTACCATATAAAATGATCCATCTAAAAATTATATAGCTTTTATGTATGATCGTAAAGGAGGCAACGCCTACAACTTATGATGATCAATCCGGAAAAATATATAATTTCACAATGTCTATAATATTTATGTTCTATAAATATAAACCGAAACAATATGAATTTACTTACCTCGTCAAAGCTCTAACGGTAAAGACATCGTGCTGATAAAGTGTTGTAAATAATAACGTAAATATATATGTGTTAAGGAACTATATAATTGTACAAAGAAAAATGGAGGAAGAACGTGATAGAAGAGAGAGTGAGGAAAAGCATATTAACACATTTCTTACTCTTCTTATTATGTATATATCTCTCTCTTACATTCTTCTCACATACATAACCTTTATATATACTAGTGATAAAGACTATGATGACTCATGCACTACACAAGGAAATAAAGACAAATGTACAAATGTGAAGGACAAGTGGTGAACAAGTGTTACACCAAGCAAATGGGTATGTGTCATTAAGATGGAAGACACATGTGGTGATGGACAAATCGAACGATTCGCAGAATCTTCCAATTTTTTGAATCTGAATCGATGGTTGGAGCTCTCGGTAATCCTTTCAATAATTTTCTCTCTTTCTTTTATCCGTTGTAACACACAAGAATCCATATCGTCAGTATTTTTAGTGTTCAACCGTACCACCGTCAACCACCACTGCCGGCCATCACCTTAACCCCTACCTTTAAACCAAAAAACCCAAAATAGTAATTTACCCTACCCTTGATCCTACTTTTCTAATTTTTTTGAATAGATGGTTATATTATTCTATAGTTTTGTTTTTTTGGCTACTCAGCTAATTCACCCTTATTAAAAACAACATAAACAAAGAAAAGAAAGTGAGTACCAGATACAGACGAAAATTTAAAATACCAAAAAATTGTTAAAAAAACACAAACCATAATCTAACTACAAGAGAAAAAAATTAGACTAAATTAACTGAAAAACATAGTCGAAAAAATAAACGAACAAAAGAGCAAAATAAATTAACAAAAGAGGAAAAGAAAACATACTAACAACGTAACCTGACGAAAAGAAGAAAATACATAACAAAAAAAACAAATTAACAAAACAACCGAAAAAGTTTAGGGGTTAGGGTTTAGGGTTTTTAAAATTAAAAGGTTTCCAACCATTTAACAAGGTTTAATAAGGTTTTTTAAAAACCTTGTAAACTTTTTAAATAAAATGTTTTTTATAAGGTAGAAATTTAAAAAAATTTGGTAGGAAAATCCAATTTCGTAATTTTGGCAGGAAATTTTTTTGATTTTGGCGGGAAATTTTTTCGATATTGGCGGGAATTTTTTTTGATTTTGGCGGGAAAATTTTTCATTTTTTGGCGGGAAATGTTTTTCGATTTTGATGACTGTACATTCTTGCCATCATTCAAAGAAAGGGTAATATGGTCATTTTGTACGTAAAAGTTTTAAAAAGAGGTATGGATGGACATTTTTGAAAATGCCCCTTTTTGAAAATGCAGAATAGTCTCCAAAGATAAAGTGCGGTTCTACCATTTTTGCCCTCCAAAGCGTCTACATTTTTTGCCTCCAAGAGTCTACAATTTTTTCCCTCTAAGAGTCTCCATTTTTGGCCTCCAAGAATCTTCGTTTTTGGTTTCCAAAAGTCATCATATTTGGCCTCCAAAAGTCATCATTTTTTGCCTCCAAAGCGTCTCCATTTTTAGCCTCCAAGAGTCTCCATTTTTGGCCTCCAAAAGTCTTATTTTTTGCCTCCAAAAGTCATCATATTTGTGGCCTCCAAAAAGTGTGGAGGCCAAAAATGGAGAAGCTTTGGAGGCCAAAAATGATGACGTTTTGGAAGCCAAATATGATGACTTTTGGAGGCCAAATATGATGACTTTTGGAGGCCAAAAATGGAGACGCTTTGGAGTCCAAAAGTGGAGACGCTTTGGAGGCCAAAAGTAGAGATGCTTTGGAGGCTAAATAGTGGAGACTCTTGGAGGCTAAAAATGGAGACGCTTTGGAGGCCAAATATGATGACTTTTGGAGGAAAAAAATGAAGACTTTTGGAGGCAAAAAATGGAGACTCTTGGAGGCTAAAAATGAAGACTCTTGGAGACCAAAAATAGAGACGCTTTGGAGGTAAAAACTCATGACTTTTGGAGGCCAAATATGAAAACTTTTGGAGGCCAAAAATGAAGACTTTTGTCCGTCAAAAATGGAGACTTTTGGAGGCCAAAAATAGAAACGCTTTGGAGGCAAAAAATGGAGACTCTTGGAGGCAAAAAATGGAGACTCTTGGAGGCCAAAAATGGAGAAGCTTTGGAGGCAAAAAAGGATGAATTTTGGAGGCTAAAAAGGATGAATTTTGGAGGCCAAAAATAATGACTTTTTGAGGCCAAAAATGAAAATTTTTGGAGGCAAAAAATGGAAACGCTTTGGAGGCCAAAAATGGAGACGCTTTTGGAGGCCAAAAGTGGAGACGCTTTGGAGGCCAAATATGATGACTTTTGGAGGCCAAATATGATGACTTTTGGAGGCCAAAAATGGAGACCTTTGAAGGCCAAAAATGGAGACGCTTTAGAGGCCAAAAGTGAAGAATTTTGGAGGCCAAAAATGAAGACTTTTGGAGGCCAAAAATGAAGAATTTTGGAGGCCAAAAATAGAGACTCTTGGAGGCCAAAAATGGAGACTCTTGGAGGCCAAAAATGAAGACTTTTGGAGGCCAACTATGATGAATTTTGGAGGAAAAAAATGAAGAATTTTGGAAGCTAAAAATGGAGACTTTTGGAGGCCAAAAATAGAGACGCTTTGGAGGCCAAAAGTGGAGAAGCTTTGGAGGCCAAATATAATGACTTTTAGAGGCCAAATATGATGACTTTTGGAGGCCAAAAATGGAGACTCTTGGAGGCCAAAAGTGGAGACGCTTTGGAGGCCAAATACGATGACTTTTGGAGGCCAAAAATGAGACTCTTGGAGGCCGAAAATGAAGACTTTTGGAGGCCACAAATGAAGACTTTTGGAGGCCAAAAATGGAGACTCTTGGAGGCCAAAAATGAAGATTCTTGGAGGCCAAAACGGATGACTTTTGGAGGCCAAAAATAAAGATTCTTTGAGGCCAAAAATGGAGACTCTTGGAGGCAAAAAATGGACGCTTTGGAGGCCAAAAGTGGAGACGCTTTGGAGGCCAAATATGATGACTTTTGGAGGCTAAAAATGAAGACTTTCGAAGGCCAAAAATGGAGACTCTTGGAGGCGAAAAATGGAGACGCTTTGGAGGCCAAAAGTGGAGACGCTTTGGAGGCCAAAAGTGGAGACGCTTTGGAGGTCAAATATGATGACTTTTGGAGGCCAAAAATGGAGACTCTTGGAGGCCAAAAATGAAGACTTTTGGAGGCCAAAAATAAAGACTTTTGGAGGCCAAAAATGGAGACTCTTGGAGGCAAAAAATGGAGACGCTTTGGAGGCCAAAAGTGGAGATCCTTTGGAGGCCAAATATGATGACTTTTGGAGGCCAAAAATGAAAACTTTTGGAGGCCAAAAATGAAGACTTTTGGACGCCAATAATGAAGACTTTTGGAGGCCAAAAATGGAGACCCTTGGAGGCCAAAAATGGAGACGCTTTGGAGGCCAAAAGTGGAGTCGCTTTGGAGACCAAATATGATGACTTTTGGAGGCCAAAAATGAAGACTTTTGGAGGCCAAAAATGGAGACCCTTGGAGGCCAAAAATGGAGACGCTTTGGAGGCCAAAAGTGGAGTCGCTTTGGAGACGAAATATGATGACTTTTGGAGGCCAAAAATGAAGACTTTTGGAGGCCAAAAATGGAGACCCTTGGAGGCCAAAAATGGAGACGCTTTGGAGGCCAAAAGTGGAGTCGCTTTGGAGACGAAATATGATGACTTTTGGAGGCCAAAAATGAAGACTTTTGGAGGCCAAAAATGGAGACCCTTGGAGGCCAAAAATGGAGACGCTTTGGAGGCCAAAAGTAAAGTCGCTTTGGAGGCCAAATATAATGACTTTTGGAGGCAAAAATGGAGACGCTTTGGAGGCCAAATATGAAGACTTTTGGAGGGCAAAAATGGAGACTCTCGGAGGCCAAAAATAGAGACGCTTTCGAGGCCAACTATGATAAATTTTGGAGGCAAAAAATGAAGACTTGTTGAGGTTAAAAATGGTGATGCTTTGGAGGCTAAAAATGTAGACGCTTTGGAGGCAAAAAATGGAGACGCTTTGGGGACCAAAAATGGAGATGATTTGGAGGCCATGGAGACGCATTGAAGGAAAACAATAGAGACGTTTTGGAGGCCAAAAATGAAGACTTTTAGAGAGAAAAAAATGTAAGCAACTATTATGTTTTTTGGAAGCCAAAAATAGAGACGTTTTGGAGGCCAAAAATGGAGACTCTTTGGAGGCAAAAAATGTAGACGCTTTGGAGGCCAAAAATGGTAGAACCGCACTTTATCTTTGGAGACTATTCCACATTTTCAAAAAGGGGCATTTTCAAAATTGTCCATTCATACCTCTTTTTAAAAATATCTATTAATACCATTTTAAAAACTTTAATGTACGAAATGACCATATTACCCTTTCTTTGAGTGATGGCAAGAATGTACAGTCATCAAAATCGAAAAACATTTCCCGCCAAAAAATGAAAAATTTTCTCGCGAAAATCAAAAAAATTTCCAGCCAAAATCAGAAAATTTTCCCGCCAAATTTTTTGAAATTTATACCTTAGAAAAACATTGTAAACGCTTTTAAAAACCTTGTAAACCATGTAAACACTTTTAAAAATTATTTGTAAACCTTTTAAAAACCTTATAAAAACCTATAAAAATTATAAAAACCTTATAAAACTCTATTAAAACTCTTAACAAATTCTTAACGAATTCTTAACAAATTCTTAACAATTCTCCGATTCAAAACCATTTTACTCTTAACAAATTTTTAACAAATTCTTACCATTTTACTCTTAACAAATTACTTCAAAAAGGTTTCCAACCTTTTAATTTTAAAAACCCTAAACCCTAACCCCTAACCTCTAAACCCTAAACCCCTAGCCCTAAACCCTAAACACAAAAATCACAACCCTAAACCCTAAACATAAAAACCACAACCCTAAACCCTAATCCCTAACCCCTAAACTTAAAAACCACAACCCTAACCGAAAACCCTAAACCCTAAATTTCCCGCCAAAATTACGAAATTGGATTTTCCTACCAAAATTTTTAAAATTTCTACCTTATAAAAAATTTTAAACCCGAACCCCAAAACTCAAAAACCACAACCCAAACCTAAACCCTAAACTCAAATACCACAACCCTAAACCCTAAACCTAAAAAACAACACCCCAAAACTCTAAAATATAATACCATAACCCTAAACCCTAAACTCAAAAACCACAACCCTAAAACCTAACCCCTAAACCCTAAACTCAAAAACCATAACCCTAAACCCTAAACTCAAATACCCTAAACCCTAAACCCCTAAACCCTAAACCCTAAACTCAAAAACCACAACCCTAAACCCTAACACCTAAACTCAAATACCACAACCCTAAACCCTAAACCCTAACCCCTAAACTCAAATACCACAACTCTAAACCCTAAACTCAAAAACCACAACCCTCAACCCAAAAACCACAACCCTAAACCCAAACACCACAACCCTAAACCCTAAACCCTAAACCCTAAACCCAAAAACTACAACCCTAAACCCTAAACCATAAACCCTAAACCCTAAACCCAAAACCCACAACCATAAACCCTATACCCAAAAACTACAACCCTAACCCTAAACCATAAACCCTAAACCATAAACCCTAAACCCTAAACCCTAAACACTAAACCCTAAACCCTAACCCCTAAACTCAAAAACCACAACTCTAAACCCTAAATTTAAAAACCACAACCCTAAACCCTAAACTCAAACCCTAAACCCTAAACCTTAATCCTTAAACCCTAAAACCCTAAACTCAAAAACCAAAACCTTAAACCCTAAAACCCTAAATTGAAGAATCAAGCGTTGAGGCAACGTCGTTTGTTGGCGGTCCGACGGTACTTCGTCGGCGGTCCGGCGGTGGCCCGGCGGTTCTCCGGCGTATATATATATATATATAGTAATTGATTTTCTCATTTTCTTTTATTTTTTATTGCTGAATTAATATTAAGAAATTTAAGTGTTAAATTACTTTACATGGAAAAAGATTGAACAAGTGATGCCAAACTTATGAACCAAAGACGATGCAATGGATTGGACACCAAGCTCGGTTATTCTCCATTGTATTGCAATTTAACATTCAAATTTCTTTTATTAATCCAACCATGTAAAATTATATTTAATTTGTGTGTAAATTTTTTAATAATTCTCAAGTAAAATTATGTATATATAATAGTTGACTCTCTTATTTTATTTTATTGTTGTCACATTAATATTAAGATATTTGAATGTTAAATTATTTTACATAGAAAAAGATTGAACAAGTGATGCCAAACTTACGAACCAAACAATGGATTGGACACCAAGCTCGGTTATTCTCCATTGTATTGCAATTTAACACTCAAATTTCTTTTATTAATCCAACCATGTAAAATTATATTTAATTTGTGTGTAAATTTTGTAATAATTTCTCAAGTAAAAATTACATATATTGACTTTCTCATTTTCTTTTATTTTTTGTTGTCGTATTAATATTAAGATATTTAAATGTTAAATTACTTTACATGGAAAAAGATTGAACAAGTGATGCCAAACTTACGAACCAAAGACGATGCAATGGATTGGACATCAAGCTCGGTTATTCTCCATTATATTGCAATTTAACATTCAAATTTCTTTTATTAATCCAACAATGTAAAGTTATATTTAATTAGTAAATCAAGTTTTATTGATTTTTTTTTGTCAACTAGTTTTATTAATATATTTAATTAGTAAATCAAATTTAATTAAAATAGAATTGTAATATCATGGTGAAAGGTTAATTTTGTGTCAAACTAACCTGAATTTGGTAGGGAGAATGAGAAAATCCGAGGCTCCAAATCCAAATAGACCTGCACACCCTAAAAAAGCAATTCTTCATTCCCTAATAATAAATAATCCGTACAGAATTTCATATTTGCAAATGCATAAATCATACATAATCATACAAGTTCTAAACATATATAAAACCACCATACTTTGCTAGTAGTAGCATTAGGTTCTCCTTGAGATCGATCTTTTTTTTAGACAATTCCTAAACAAACAAAATTCAAAACAGTTGAGTTCAATCAACCAACCATAAACGGAAAAGAAGAAAAGTTTTAAATAATCAAGACGAGAAAAGAAAAACTAATAGACTGTACGAGTTACCCTAAAAGCATACCTGGAGCAGAGCACACACACACATGGAGAAGCTAAAAATTCATCCATTGATTCTCTAACCATCAGCTTTGAAGTTCATAACAAGAAAAAACCAGTTTTTTGCATCCTCCTTATCATCGATATCCATTCCAGTTTCCATCTATACATATAAAAAGAACCAAAAACTTAAGTTTCTCGAATTGCTTGCTCTACACTAAAAAACAGAGGACCTAACTTGAATGAAAATAAAACGCGACTGCAAAGAAATTAGTAAGTCGAGGAATGATTGAAAACTAAAACTTACGAGAGGGAAAAAGAATGCTTTGGATGAAGGAAACTTCTCCGGCGTAACGAACCCAGCTTTTCATCTGGCCAACAGATACGGAAAAAGGTTAAGACGTTGTCGACGAATGACGAGACGAACTCAAGAAAAATGGAGAAAAAGAAGAGAGTTTCTAGGTAGAGCTGTCAAAATGGGCGGACTGACCATGGGCAGACCATGTCCAATTCATTATGGACCGGTCATGGACAAGCCCATAATTGAAACGGACTTATGTGGGCTTGGACAACAAAGCCCAAGGACAAAATGAGCGTGGACAGCCTGGACATTGGGCGGCCCATTGGACAAACAATTCTAGGTCAAAATTGATTTGGGGGAAATCGTAAAACACATTTTCATTTTCTTCTAACTTTCTCTGCGATTTTCTCTGCGATTTCTCTGGCGATACCATCTTCTTCCCTTCAATCTCCATCGATTTCAGGTACGAAACTACGAAACTAAGAGACCCATCTGCTTCTCTTCTTCTCTTTCGATTTTGAGATCTAGGTTTAGCCGTTTAGGTTTAGATTTAGGTTTCTTCCTTCCTTCTCTCTTCTCTTTCGATTTTGCGAGATACCCATTTGAGATTTAGGTTTCTTCCTTCCTTCTCTTCTTCTCTTTCGATTTTGCGAGATACCCATTTGAGATTTAGGTTTCTTAAGTGAGATTTAGGTTTTGTATCTTCCCGGATCTGTTTTGTGTTTATGGTTTGATTAGAAACGAATAGCTATATAACGAAGTTTTGAGTCTCAGTTTGTGTTATTTTGGATATTCACAAGGGTTCATATGTTATTGCAGGCTGTGGTTTAGATTTAGGTTTCTTAAGTGAAATATGTTCGACTTTTTTCTAATTCATGTTGTGCTCTGTTGTTTTCTGCAGAAGAAGAGAAGTGTGTGCAAGTTAAGCTCATTGGTGGTAGACAAGGTACGCTCATTGGTGTCAAGCTGTCTTTAAGTGTGTAGCTTTCTGATTTGGGTGATGCTTGTATCCTTGATGCTTGTTTTGTTCTTGTTTTGTTCTTGTTTTGTTCTTTTTTTGTTAATGTTTTGAGCAAAACGTTTTGTTAATGTTTGTATCCGTGATGCTTGTATCCTTGATGCTTGTTTGGTCTTTATTACACTGCAACTTATTTTTATTACTTTGGTGATGCTTGTATTGATGTTTGTATCCGTGATGCTCATTGGTGATGCTCATTGGTGATGCTTGTTCATTTATTTATTAATGCTTGTATCCGTGATGCTTGTTCATTTATTTATTAGTCATATCTTTGCTTTTATTCATGTTTTCTGTATCACACTTGTTCATTTAGTTATGCTACATTCGTTTTCTAATTGGTATTTGGTTTTGGTTATTTCAGATGGATGATACACTAAACCTTGAAGATGATTATATGAGTGGAGATGATATGTTTGAGCATGATATGAATCCGGATGAAGAAGAACATGTAGAAGGGGAACGTGTAGAAGCAGATTCAGTAGCTAGTACGGCTGACAAGAGGACTGGCAAGTCTACAGGTAAACGTAAAAGGTCAACTTGTTGGAAAACTTTTGAAATTGTTGGAGATCAGTTGGATGATGGTAGGAATAATATTAGATGCACCCGTTGTGAGCATATTTATTGCCTTAATCTTCGTAAAAGTGGCACCAATACTCTCTTGCGTCACTCCCGATCATGCTCAAAGACTCCAGGAAGCACTCCTTCATGTGGAAACAGAAAGTTAGATATGATGGTGTTTAGGGAGATGATAGGATTGGCAATCATAGAACATGATTTGCCTTACTCTTTCGTTGAGTACAGAAGAATTAGAGAGGCTTTTCAGTATGCAAATTCCAACATCGAGTTTTGGTCAAGAAATACTGCGGCTGCTGATTGCTTAAAGATCTACGAGAAAGAGAAACTGAAGCTTAGAAAGATGTTAGATGAAGTT